>NW_019943637.1:39393-51454 GCF_002910315.2 Salvelinus sp. IW2-2015 | reverse complement strand
AGGAAGACCGATAAATGAGAGCCCGAACAGTTAACGGTTTTAGTCTCTATTGGACGGCTACCTAATGTTACTTCTCTATGGACGGCTACCGTAATGTTACTTCTTTATTGGACGGCTACTGTAATGTTACTTCTCTATTGGATGGCTACTGTAATGTTACTTCTCTATTGGATGGCTACCGTAATGTTACTTCTCTATTGGACGGCTACCGTAATGTTACTTCTCTATTGGACGGCTTACCGTAATGTTACTTCTCTATTCGACGGCTACTGTAATGTTACTTCTCTATTTGATGGCTTACCGTAATGTTACTTTCTTGACGTAATGTTGACTTCTCTATTGACGGCTACCGTAATGTTACTTCTCTCCTGGGATGTGCTACTGTAATGTTACTTCTCTCCTGGATGGCTTACCGTAATGTTACTTCTTCTATTGACGCGCTACCGTATGTTACTTCTCTATTGGACGGCCTCCGTAATGTTACTTCTCTCCTGGATGGCTACTTTAATGTTACTTCTCTCCTGGACGGCTACGTAATGTTACTTCTCTATTGGACGGCTACCGTAATGTTACGTCTTCTCCTGGATGGCTACTGTAATGTTACTTCTCTCCTGGATGGGCTACCGTAATGTTACTTCTCTATTGACGGCTACCGTAATGTTACTTCTCTATTGGGATGGCTACCGTAATGTTATTCTCTATTGGACGCTACTGGTAATGTTACTTCTCTATTGGATGGCTACCGTAATGTTACTTCTCTATTGGACGGCTACCGTAATGTTACTTCTCTCCTGGATGGCTACTGTAATGTTACTTCTCTTCCTGGATGGCTACCGTAATGTTACTTCTCTATTGGACGGCTTACCGTAATGTTACTTCTCTATTGGATGGCTACCGTAATGTTACTTCTCTATTGGACGGCTACTGTAATGTTACTTCTCTATTGGATGGCTACTGTAATGTTACTTCCTATTGGACGGCTAACCGTAAGTTACTTCTCTCCTGGATTGGCTACCGTAATGTTACTTCTCATTGGATGGCTACTGTAATGTTACGTCTCTATTGGATGGATACTTGTAATGTTACTTCTCTATTGGATGGCTACCGTAATGTTACTTCTCTCCTGGATGGCTACCGTAATGTAACTTCTCTATTGGATGGCTACCGTAATGTTACTTTCTCTCCTGGATGTACATCCTTGAAACATCCAAACATCCACCATGGAAGGTATCATATATGGTTGTATGCGAAATCCTATTAACCATCGTAGAGCAGATTTATGATTGACATTTTGTTAAACAGGAAACAGGAAACAGTACCATACAAAAGTCCTAAGCCTGTATTTTCCCCCTTCTTCCTATGAAGAGGAACACAGAGAGATCCATGATAAGGGAGAATGGTAATGATACACATGTCATTAACACCCCAGGAAGAAGATTATCAAAACACTCCTTCAGAAGCCAAATGGAGGAAAAGTCCATGTTGTGTAATAAGAAGAGGTCATTACAGTCATCCAATCCACCTCTGTAAGTAATGCCGACTCAGAGAAATTCTCATTACTTTTATCACATTTCAAAACTGTAGTTTCTGAGAGCCGTAAACTTAATTAGTGTTTTGACTGCGCTGAGAGAGAGAGACAGAGAGAGAGAGAAGGCTGGCTCTGCTGTGTGATTGAATGAGTGCACAGGCCATGCTAGTTGAAAACACTGCAGCTCTCAGACAATGGCAATAAACATGTTCACAGGCTGAACCAAATTAAGCTTATTTAGTGAGAGAAAATTGTTTGATGTGTGTGTGTGTGTGTGTGTGTTGGATGTGGTGTGTGGTGTGTGTGTGTGGTGTTGTGTGTGTGTGTGTGTGTGTGTGTGTGTGTGGTGTGTATGTTGTTGGATGTGTTAGATACTTATAAACTCTAAAGTATGGAAGATGACAGCACATGCACCAGTTGATGTTTTGTGTTCTGTACAGAACATCTAACTGTGCACATGCTGGCACGTTCCATTACTTTAGAGTTTATATAGGTATCAAACACACACACACACACACACACCAACACACACACACACACACACACACACACACACACACACACACACACACACACACACACACACACACACACACACACACACACACACAGAGAA
The DNA here is from genome assembly GCF_002910315.2 of Salvelinus sp. IW2-2015. Classification (NCBI taxonomy): domain Eukaryota; kingdom Metazoa; phylum Chordata; class Actinopteri; order Salmoniformes; family Salmonidae; genus Salvelinus; species Salvelinus sp. IW2-2015. The sequence goes on along the minus strand of NW_019943637.1, from coordinate 49,310 downwards.
GGCCTTGATACAATGATAACACTTTAAAATGCAAATCATACCCCTCACATACACAGAGGAGATAGCTTTTAGTATTAAACCATTCACGTCTAATCCATGGCTAAGCTAAGGGACTTTGTGAAGGATGTGCCATTATGCCTGCGTGTATCAATGTGAAGGTAATACATGTGATGTGAATGAAGGAACATTGAGTGACGTGGAGGAGACAATAGACTGGTTTTCAATAGGAAACTCTTCAGAGATGACAGAGCAAATTAGTGAAAGAGACCCTCTTCATTCTCCAATGAGAGAGAGAGAGTTGATTCTGCGGCTCTGTTCACAAAACGCAAACAGACCCCACAGAGCCCCAGGACAGCGACACCCAACCAAATTATGAGAAATCAAAAATACAATTACTTGACACATTGGAAAGATTCAACCAAACAACAGAGCAAACTGGAATGCTCTCTTGCCCTTAACAGAGATTACACAGTAGCAGAACACCTGACCACTGTGACTGACCCCAAATTAATAAAAGCTGACTATGTACTGACTCAGTGAGCATTGCCTTGCTATTGAGAAAGGTCACCATAGGCAGACCTGGCTCTCAAGAGAAGAAATGTTATGTGCACACTGCCCACAAAATTAGGTGGAATCTGGTGTGCTTAGCCCATGCAAATAACATTTCTTCGAACTGAATTGAAATTGAATGAAATTGTGAGAGGGAGAGAGGGAGACAACAGCAAGATTTGTGACCTGGAAACCAGTGAAGAACAAACACCATTGTAAATACAACCCCTATTTATGTATATTTTCCCTTTTGTACTTTAACTATTTTCACATCGTTACATCACTGTATATAGACATAATGTGATATTTGAAATGTCTTTATTCTTTTGGAACTTCTGTGAGAGTAAGTGTACTGTTAATTTGTATTGTTTTGCTTTGGCAATGTTAACATATGTTTCCCATGCCAAAATTGAATTGTAATTGAAATTGAATTGAGATAGAGAGAGATTCCAAATTATAGAGAGGGCAACAGAGACATGGATGTTACAATGTATGTTGACATCAGCAGACAGAGGGTACCTGCAGATTGTGGAAGATGAGAGTTTAATAGCCTTGTAATGAGGACTAGTTTTGCTCTGTGTTGAGAAACGATAGTCAGCTGTGCAAAGTAATAAAGTCAGCATATTGGCTAAATGGCTCAGTTTCACACTGCTTACTGTTGAATCTGTGTTGTTTTTTCCTCTGGTCATATTTGTTTATACCTAAACATAATAAATACGCTGCTAAGTTACTAGAAAGCACACAGAGCCTCTCTCTCTCTCTACCTCTCTCTCTCTCTCGTCTCTCTCTCTCACCTCTCTCTCTCTTTCTCTCACTCTCTCTCGTCGCCATTCAGTTCTCTCTCTCTCTGACCTACCTCACTCTCTCTACCACTCTCTCTTTCTCTCTCTCTACCTCACTCTCTCTTTCTCTGTCTCTCGCACTTCTCTTCTTTCTTTCTCTCTCGTACCTCTCTCTCTCTCTACCTCTCTCTCTCTCTCTCTCTTCTCTCTCTTCTCCTCTTACCTCTCTCTCTACCTCTCTCTCTTACCTCTCTCTCTACCTCTCTCTCTCGCACTTCTCTCTCTACCTACCTCTCTCTCTACCTCTCACCTTTTTCTCCTCTTACCTCTCTGTCTCTTTCTCTCTCTCTCTCTCTCTACCTCTTCTCTCCATCTACATCATGCTATCTCCTGTTTCTCCCCTCCTCTATGTCCTTAACTTCCCTTTCTCCCCTACTTACCTTCTTCCTCTCTTACCATCTCTCCCTTCCCTCCTATCTCCCACTAACTCCCCTCCCCTTCCCCCCTCTTCTCCATCTTCTCCATACCTCCTCTACTCCCCCCTACTTCCCCCTTTTTTCCTAATCTCACCCATCTTTCCCTTCCCTCCTAACTCCCATCTCCTCCCCCCTCTTATCCCTACATTCTTTACTCTCCCCCTATATCCCCTACCTTCTCACCCTTCCCTCCTCTCCAACTCCCCAGCTAAACATTATCCGATCCTCCCATGGGTAGAGCAGGGGAAACGTGATGTGGAAGAAAGGGGAGAATTCAACACAACAACAGATGTTTCCATAGCACAACAACCTGGGAAATTTGTGGGTAATATTCGATGGGTTGAGAGGGACACCAGTGATGTAATTTATGTATCTAGCTACATACATACCAGTCAAAAGTTGGACACTCCTACTCATTCAAGGATTTTTCTTTATTTTTACTATTTTCTACATTGTAGAATAATAGTGAAGACATCAAAACTATGAAATAACATATATGGAATCATGATGGAACCAAAAAATTGTTACCAAATCAAAATCTATTTTACATTTGAGATTCTTCAAAGTATCCACCATTTGCCTTGATGACAGCTTTGCACACTCTTGACATTCTCTCAACCAGCTTCCTGCGACTGTCACCTGGAAGGCATTTCAATTAACAGGTGCCTTGTTAAAAATGTATTTCTGGAATTTCTTTCCTTCTTAATGCGTTTGAGGCAATCATTTGTGTTGTGACAAAGTAGGGGTGGTATACAGAAGCCCTATTTGGTAAAAGACCAAGTCCATATTATGGCAAGACCAACAAGCAAAGAGAAACGACAGTCCATCATTACTTTAAGACACGAAGGTCAGTCAGTACAGAACATTTTAAGACCTTTGAAAGATTCTTCAAGTGCAGTTTCAAAAACCATCAAGCGCAATGATGAAACTGGCTCTCATGAGGACGGCCAAAGGAAAGGAAGACCAAAAGTTACTTCTGCAGCAGAGGATAAGTTCATTTGAGTTACCAGCCTCAGAAATTGCAGCCCAAATAAATTCTTCACAGAGTTCAAGTAAGATACACATCTCAACATCAACTGTTCAGAGGAGACTGTGTGAATCAGGCTTTCATGGTTAAATTGCTGCAAAGAAACCACTACTAAAGGACAACATTAAGAAGAAGAGACTTGCTTGAGCCAAGAAACACGAGCAATGGACATTAGACTGGTGGAAATCTGTTCTTTGGTCTGATGAGTCCAAATTTGAGATTTTTGGTTCCAACCGCTGTGTCTTTGTGAGACGCAGAATAGGTGAACGGATGATCTCCGCATGTGTGGTTCCCACCGTGAAGCATGGAGGAGGAGGTGTGATGGTGTGGGGGTGCTTTGCTGGTGACACTGTCAGTGATTTATTTAGAATTCAAGGCACACTCAACCAGCATTGCTACCAAAGCATTTTGCAGCGACACACCATCCCATCTCGTTTGTGCTTAGTGGGACTATCATTTGTTTTTCAACAGGATAATGACCCAACACACCACCAGGCTGTTTAAGGGCTATTTGACCAAGAAGGAGAGTTTTGGAGAGCTGCATCAGATGACCTAGCCTCCACAATCACCCGACCTCAAACCAATTGAGATGGTTTGGGATGAGTTGAACCGCAGAGTGAAGGAAAAGCAGGCAACAAGTGCTCAGCATATGTGGAAACTCCTTCAAGACTTGAAGATGCATTCCAGGTAAAGCTGGTTGAGAGAATGCAAAGAGTGTGCAAAGCTGTCATCAAGGCAAATGGTGGCTACTTTGAAGAATCTAAAATCTAAAATATATTTTGATTTGTTTAACACCTTTTTTGGTTACTACTGTACATGATTCCATTTGTTATTTCATAGTTTTGATGTCTTCACTATTATTCTACAATGTAGAAAATGGTCAAATAAAGAAAAACCCTTGAGTGAGTAGGCGTGTCCAAACTTTTGACTGGTACTGTATGTAGGATCTTAATTTGAGCCAGTTTGCTACAGCAGGAAAATATGCCTGCAGCAACAGGACATGTTAATTATTATGTACATTATAATTAATGGACATTTTCCATAAGGGAAACTTCAGAAGTGTTTTCAAATTCAAATACACTACAAGTTTTACATTTCCTTCTGCAACAGGTTGATCAAATGAAGATGCAACATCTGTAAAGTCATGACTGACGTGTGTGGTTAGATGTGTCCGTTAGGGATTCTCACTGTTTCTGGTTGTGCTGTACCATACTGTACTGCCCCTTGGACAGCACAATAATCAAATCACATCGGATTCATTCAGTAAGAAAATGCACCATACATCTACACACAAACAAACATATTATCACGCCCTGACCTTAGAGAGACGTTTTATTTCTCTATTTGGTTAGGTCAGGGCTGTGATGTGGGGGCATTCTATGTTTTGTTTTCTAGGTTTCTGTATTTCTATGTTTTGGCCGGGTATGGTTCTCAATCAGGGACAGCTGTCTATCGTTGTCTCTGATTGAGATCATACTTAGGCAGCCTTTTTTCCCACCTAATGTTGTGGGTAATTATTATTTTTTCCGTGTGTGTTTGTGTGCACTTGGTTGTTTTATGACAGGGAGTTTGAGGATAGCGAGCGTGACTATATACATTCATGAATTCAATTAATACAAAAGAGTATTAAACATCTCTAAAACATACCATTGTTATTGAGTTGGTCTGTTATTTTTCACCTCCTCTCCTAACTCTTCTATATCCCACTACTTCTCTGATGCTACAGTTAAGCTGAGAGCAATTTCATAACTCACATAGAAATAAGCGTTCTGCAAGGCCAACACAGTTCTGTGTGTGGGACACATATGAGATGTGTGGAGGCTGCAGTAGCGCTGATATGTCTCAGTAGATCTTAGTGAACCTCAGTAGATCTTAGTGGATCTTAGTAGTTCTTTAGTGGATCTTTGTAGTTCTTAGTGGATCTTTGTAGTTCTTAGTGCATCTTAGTAGTTCTTAGTGGATTTGTAGTTCTTACTGGACTTGTAGTTCTTAGTGGATCTTTGTATTCTTAGTGATCGTAGTAGTTCTTAGTGGATCTTTGTAGTTCTTAGTGGATCTTTGTTAGTTCTTAGTGGATTCTTTGTAGTTCTTAGTGGATCTTGTAGGTTGTTAGTGGATCTTTGTAGTTCTTAGTGGATTCTTTGTAGTTCTTAGTGATCTTAGTAGATTCTTAGTGATCTTTAGTTCTTAGTGGATCTTATGTAGTTCTTAGTGGATCTTAGTAGTTCTTAGTGGATCTTAGTTAGTTCTTATGGATCTTTGTAGTTCTTAGTGCATCTTTGTAGTTCTTAGTGCATCTTAATGTTTCTTAGTGCATCTCAGTAGACCTTAGTGGAACTCAGTACGATCTACGTGTGCCATACTTAAAGTAGACCTTAGTGGATCTCAGTAGGGCCTTAGTAGATCTCGTAGGCCTATGGATCTCAGTAGGCCTTAGTGTCTCGAGTAGCCTAGTGCATCGCAGTAGCCTTAGTGCATGCGCAGTAGGCCTTAGTGCATCGCAGTAGGCCTTAGTAGCCAGTGGCTCAGTAGGCCTTAGTGATCTCATAGGCTAGGATCTCAGTAGGCTTAGATGCATCGCAGTAGGCCTTAGGCATCGCAGTAGGCCTTTAGTGCATTCGCAGTAGGCCTTAGTGATCTCAGTAGGCTTACTGGATCTCAGTAGGCCTTAGTGGACCCTCAAGTAGGCCTTAGTGGGATCTCAGTAGGCTTAGTGGATCTCATAGCCTAGTGCATCGCAGTAGGCCTTAGTGCATCGCAGTAGGCCTTAGTGCATCTCAGTAGCCTTAGTGGCATCGAAGTAGGCCTTAGTGGATCTCAGTAGGCCTTAGTGGATCTCAGTAGGCCTTAGTGGATCTCAGTAGGCCTTAGTGGATCTCAGTAGGCCTTAGTGGATCTCAGTACGCCTTAGTGGATCTCAGTAGGCTTTAACAGCACACACAACCCTCGTGGGCTAGACAGGGACCTTGTATTGTGTGTTGAATGCAAACACAACCATTAGTGGTTAGTGGAGTTGACCGATGTGCTACACCTGACCTGGGACTGGTTAGAGTGCTTACATTCTCTATTTTTACTGTATATGTATTTAAGAAATGTTTTGGTGATTCATACACATGTTTTTATTTTATACAATCAACTTAGAGGTGTCTAAACCTTTATAGTTGATACTGAAAATGCATTTCATGACTATATTGTAATATGACCGTTTATTTTGTGTGTTCTGTTGTTTGGCTTGGGTACAGACCAGACTGGACACATTGTCTGAACATTATAACAAAGTCTCAAACTCCATGACAATTATGTTGAAAACAAAACAAAGGGTTTGCCTAATTCTGGGACTTGGCGGCTATTGTTGCCATCCCTGTTGCATTATGAAACTGTTCGCTGGACGCGAGATGAGAAGTCTGATCTGTTCTAAGAACTAGGTCTCACCAGGGGGATGCGGCCATTTATCTATCTCTCCTCTGTTGGGCTGTTTTTTTTCTCTCTTTCATTACCTGTGTCTGTTTTATCCTGTCTCTCAGCGCCATCTGTTTCTCTGCGCTCCTTGGCACCTCCGGATGAGTCCAACAACATGACCTAATATCCTTATACGATGGATGAGAATGTAGCAGGGACCAAGATAATGCTTCAATAGAGCCTACACACTCAGCTGTCCAAACACAGAGCTTTATGTTGTCTGAAATGCAGGAAAGCGTGGGATATTGTTTTGGGACAGTTTCGGGGGAGATGGAGACAAGAGAATTGTTTACAGATCAAATGAAATAAAGCTGCCAACTCTCTCTCTCGTCCTCTCTCTCTCTCTCTCTCTCTCTGTTTTATTTAATTTCATGAACGTCCTGCTCATCACATCTCAGTGGTTATATAGTATAGATGACGTCTCAGTGGTTATACAGTAGGTAGAGTGAAGTCTCAGTGGCTATATAGTATAGATGAGTCTCAGTGAGGTTATATACAGTATAGATGAGTATCAGTGGCTTAGTATAGAATAGTCTCGGATATAGAAATGACGTCTCAGTGGTTATATAGTATAGGATGACGTCTCAGTTGGTTTATAGTAAGTCTCGGGTTATGAAGATACGTCTCAAGTGGTTATATTAGTATAGATGACGTCTCAGTGGTTATATAAGTATAGATGACGTCTCGTGGTGTATATAGTTAGATGACGTTCTCAGTGGTTATCCAGTATAGCATGACGTCTCAGTGATGTATGACAGTTAGATGACGTCTCAGTGGTTACTAGTATAGAATGACGTCTCAGGTGGTTATAGCAGTATAGATGACGTTCAGTGGTTATATAGTATCGATTGATCGTCTCGAGTGATTTACAGTAATAGATGAAGTCTCACGTGATTTATACAGTAATAGATGACGTCTCAGTGGTTATACAGTTATAGGATGAACGTCTCAGTGGTTTATACATGACGTCTCAGTGGTGTTAATAAGTACTAGATGACCGTCTCAGTGGTTATAAAGTATAGATGACGTCTCGGTGGTTATATAGTATAGATGACGTTCAGTGGTTCTATAGTATACGAGACGTCTCAGGTTTGTTATACGAGTATAGATGAGGTTCAAGGTTGTTTATACTAGTATAACGATGACGGTCTCAGTGGTTATATAGTATAGCAATGACGGTCGTCAGGTTGTTTACCAGTATGAGGCATGACGTCTCAGGTTGTTATATAGTATAGATGAGTCTACAGTGCGTTATATTCAGTATAGATGACGTCTCAGTGGTTGATATAGTAAGATGAGTCGTGTATCTCATGCGTGAGTCTATACAGGTAAGAGAGTTCAGTGTTATAGTATAGATAGAGGAATATGCTGACGGTCTCAGTTGTTATATAGTAACTAGATGACGTCTCAGTTGTTATATAGTATAGATAAGTCTCCGTGGTTATATAGTATAAAGATGACGTCTCAGTGGTTATATACCGTATAGATGGACGTCTCAGTGGTTATACGTATAGATGAAGTAGGTATAGATAATGACATCTCAGTGGTTATAAAGTATAATGATGACGTGCTCAGGTTTGTTAACAGTATAGATGACGTCTCAGTTGTTATAAGTTCGTATAGGATGAACGTCATCAGTGGTTGATACAGTATTAATAGCCATGGTTAACGTTTTCGTCAGTGGTTATACAGTTAGATGACGTCTCAGTGGTTATACAGTATAGATGACGCATGACGTACATGACGCCAGTGGGTTATGACAGTATAGATGACCGTCTCAGTGTTATACAGTATAGATGACGTGCTCAGTGGTTAACCAGTATAGATGAGTTCTCAGTGTTATAAGTTATGATGCCGTCTTCAGTGGTTATTACAGTATAGATGACGTCTCAGTGGTTTATGCTATATATACGTCTTAGTGGTATATAGAATCGTCTCAGTGGTTATACAGTATAGACTGACGTGTCAAAAGTGGTTATTCGTATTTTAGATGACGTCTCAGTGGTTATATTCAGATCGCTTATACAGTAGATCGTCTCAGTGGTTATATAGTATAGATGACGTCTCAGTGGGTTAATAAGTATCATGACGTCTCAGTGGTTAATATAGTATAGATGAGTCTCAGTGGTTAAGTAATAGCATGACGTCTCAGTGGTTTATAAGTTAGGATGACGTTCAGTGGTTATACTAGGTAATAGATGACGTCTCAGTTGGTTAGTATAGGTTAGAATGACGTCTCGTGGTTATACAGGTATAGATGACGTCTCAGTGGTTATGTAGTATAGATACGTTCAGTGGTTACACAGTATACGATTGAATGCTCAGTGGTTAACGTATAGATGACGTCTAGTGGGTTAAAGTAGTACTAGATGACGTCTCAGTGGTATCACAGGTATGAGACTCCAGGTATAGTCGTACGTCAGTGGTTATATCAGTATAGAGACACGTCTCAGTGTTATCATAGTATAAGGATGAGTCTCAGTGGTATATTAGTATAGATGACGTTCATGGATACAGTTAGGGTGCTCATGGTTATAAAGTATGAGGTGACGTCTCAGTGGGTTATATAGGTATAGATGAGTCTCAGTGGTGTATCAGATAGTAATAGATGACGTCTGCATGGTTATATAGTATAGATGACGTCTCAAGTGGTTATATAGTATAGATGACGTCTCATGGTTATACAGTATAGATGACCGTCTGCAGTGGTTTATCGTATGATGACGTGCTCTAGTGGTGTATATAGTATATGATGACGTCTCAGTGGTGTTATAACAAGTATAGAATGACGTCTTCAGTGGTTTATAGTATAGATTGAACAGTCTCAGTGGTTAACAGTATTAGAGTGAGTCTCAGTAGGTTTAAATAGTAAGATGGAACGTCTCAGTGGTTAGTATAGTATACATGACGTCTCAAAGTTTGGTTATAATAGTATAGATGACGTCTCAGTGTAGATATGACTGGTTTATTAGTATAGATGACGTCTAGTGGTATGTATTAGTATAGATGAGTACTGTGTTCAGTGAAAGCGTTCAGTGTATATAGTATGATGAGCGTCGATAGTTGGTTTATAGATAATGAAAGGCTCAGTTTAATAAGTATGAGATGAGTCTCAGTTGTTATAATGATAGTTGATAGATGGACGTCGCAGGTGGTGTATACAGGCTGCGATAAGATCTGTATTTATCATGGAGAGGGGGTTCGAGTTGTTATACGGCAGTTAAGATGACGTTCCAGTTTGTTTAATAAAGTAGTAGTAGATTGGAGTCTTCAGCAGTGGTAATTTAGTTTAAGAGATGTTGACGTCTCAGTGGTTGATATAAGTAGATTTAGAGAGAATATGGAGAATGCGTCTGCCAGTTTTGGTTATAGATGAATCAGTTAGGATGGCGTCTCAGATGGTTATGATAGGTAAATACGCCGACGTGACGTTCAGTGTTCGTGATAGTAATAGATGGCAGGAGCGGGGAGTCTCAAAAGGCGTCCTCAAGTTTGTTATTCGTTAGTATGTAGATGAGACGTTGTCTCAAAGGTGGTTATATAGTATAGGATCGGACTGAGTGGTGCGTCTCACGGAGATGATACGTTTCTCAGTGGTTTGGTTATAACAGTCATGATGGGACG
>NW_019943637.1:29424-38727 GCF_002910315.2 Salvelinus sp. IW2-2015 | reverse complement strand
AGTATAGATGACGTCTCAGTGGTTATACAGTATAGATGACATCTCAGTGGTATGTACGGTGTGGAAGAGGCCGTGGGTCAGTAGAACCCGTTCACCCCAAAGTTAACTGACTTTGGGGTGGCCAACAATAACAGTACAGGAACTCAGGTGTGTGAGTGGGAGTTTTGGCTTGCCCTATGAAGGGAGAAAACCCACACTCTGTGTTGAATCTTGATGCTGCCAGCGTTTGAAACATTCTGTGACCCTCTGAACAATGCACTATGATTATCCTTTATTTTTAGTAATGGTCAACTGACTCATTGAAAAAACTTGATATGATAACCTTACAGAATTAAACAATCCTTCCACTATTTTGTGTACTGTAGTATAGACCTTTGAAAACATGCAGAATGTACCTGCACATCGAAACCCTTACACCTCGTAGTCTCGGCAGTGCCAGATCTGGACATCTGGGACCAATGAGAAGGAAGTGCCAAGTGGACACCCAGCCTGGCAGGTGGGACTGATTCGGACAATTACAGAAAGTGAAAATTCTGTAATAGTAAAAAAAGATATACTATTGACAGATGCGATACGATCATTATTGTAATTTTAGTAACATTGGACAACCTCTGACTCTCCAAAAATATGGAAACTACACTGAGTGTACAAAACATTAGTAATCCTGGCCCATGTTGACTCCAAAGCTTCCCACGGTTGTTAAAATTTGACTGGATGTCGTTTGGGAGATGGAACATTCTTGACACACATGAAACTGTTTTTATGACTGTCCAAAAGAATTCAAATAGGTCAGGTTCTGCAATGAATAACTTCACTCAGACCCCGTCTCAGCCGCGGAAGGAATGTCCTTTGTTTCAAGAGTCTTTTTCCCACTAAAACTCTAACACATTCAACAGCAACTACTGGAACAATATTTCTAACATAGAACGGGGGGAATTGTCAGAGGAGCTCTATAGAACACTACTTTCACTTTGTTTGTTATTTTGTGATGTCATTTAAACTGTTATGAAGGAAATAATGTAACTTGGAAAGTATAATCACTACATGGACGAAGATTGCATCCTATGCGTTGTGCATGTAATATGAAAAATGATGAATGTGTATTTGTTAAGTATTCAGCCTCCTCTCCATTCATGTCATGGATCCTAAAAAATCACTCATCTCTCTCCTCTCTCTCTCTCTCTTCCCCTCCGTGTTCTCTTAATTCCTCCTCTTTTAATTAAAGTGTGTAACTGCGCTCGGGCATTAAAGGGAAGAATGTGATTTGAAAACTAGAAGAGATAATTGTTTTACAAGTAAGTAGCCACCGCCTCTGAGTGAGGTCAGAGAACGTTGTTGCCTGACGGAACCGCCCCTTTCAAACAAACTGTATAAAATTATGGGTTAAGAATTAACATACCAGACCAGAAAAGCTTGAAGCTGCAGCTACACGTTTAAAGTGGGGTCTGAACTTTGAATCTCAACACGAGGTAGAGACAATAAACTCACCTCCCGGACAATCAATAGTACGGCTGATTAGCTGTAAAGTATTTTCAAAAGTGAATTTAAGTGGGACCATTCTACTACTCTGTTCAAACCATCATATTAAGCTACTCTCATCACCCCACTGGGAACCATCGACACGACTGGCTAGCCTATCTTCAAAGAAATATCTTCAGGAGCGAATGGAAGGAAAATAAACTCTGTAGTTCTATTCAGGACTACAGTTGTGGCCAAAAGTTTTGAGAATGACACAAATATTAATTTTCACAAAGTCTGCTGCCTCAGTTGGTATGATGGCAATTTGCATATACTCCAGAATGTTATGAAGAGTGATCAGATGAATTGCAATTAATTGCAAAGTCCCTCTTTGCCATGCAAATGAACTGAATCCCCAAAAAACATTTCCACTGCATTTCAGCCCTGCCACAAAAGGACCAGCTGACATCATGTCAGTGATTCTCTCGTTAACACAGGTGTGAGGGTTGACGTGGACAAGGCTGGAGATCACTCTGTTATGCTGATTGAGTTCGAATAACAGACTGGAAGCTTCAAAAAGTAGGGTGGTGCTTGGAATCACTGTTCTTCCTCCGTCAATCATGGTTACCTGCAAGGAAACACTTGCCCTCATCATTGCTTTGTCCAAAAAGGGATTCACAGGCAAGGATATTGCTGCCAGTAAGATTGCACCTAAATCAACCATTTATCGGATCATCAATAACTTCAAGGAGAGCGATTCAATCGTTGTGAAGAAGGCTTCAGGGCGCCCAAGAAAGTCCAGCAAGCGCCAGGACCATCTCCTAAAGTTGATTCAGCTGCGGGATCGGGGCAACACCAGTACAGAGCTTGCTCAGGAATGGCAGCAGGCAGGTGTGAGTGTATCTGCACGCACAGTGAGGCGAAGACTTTTGGAGGATGGCCTGGTGTCAAGAAGGGCAGCAAAGAAGCCACTTCTCTCCAGGTAAAACATCAGGGACAGACTGATATTCTGCAAAAGGTACAGGGATTGGACCGCTGAGGACTGGGGTAAAGTCATTTTCTCTTATGAATGCCCTTTCGGATTGTTTGGGCGATCCGGAAAAAAGCTTGTCCGGAGAAGACAAGGTGAGCGCTACCATCAGTCCTGTGTCATGCCAACAGTAAAGCATCCTGAGTCCATTCATGTGTGGGGTTGCTTCTCAGCCAAGGGAGTGGGCTCACTTACAATTATGCCTAAGAACACAGCCATGAATAAAGAATGGTACCAACACATCCCCCTAGAGCAACTTCTCCCAAACATCCAGGAACAGTTTGTTGACGAACAATACCTTTTCCAGCATGATGAAGCACCTTGCCATTAGGCAAAAGTGATAACTAAGTGGCTCGGGGAACAAAACATCGATATTTTGGGTCCATGGCCAGGAAACTCCCCAGACCTTAATCCCATTGAGAACATGTGGTCAATCCTCAAGAGGCGGGTGGACAAACAATAACCTACAACTTCTGACAAACTCCAAGCATTGATTATGCAAGATTGGGCTGCCATCAGTCAGGATGTGGCCCAGAAGTTAATTGACAGCATGCCAGGGCAGAGGTCTTGAAAAAGAAGGGTCAACACTGCAAATATGGACTCTTTGCATCAACTTCATGTAATTGTCAAAAAAAGCCTTTGACACTTATGAAATGCTTGTAATTATACTTCAGTATTCCATAGTAACATCTGTCCAAAATATCTAAAGACACTGAAGCAGCAAACTTTGTGGAAATTAATATTTGTGTCATTCTCAACTTTTGGCCACGACTGTACATGACAAGTCACCGGATACCGGACAACTGCAGAGGTGAACAACAGTAGAAGACTTGTTGGAAATCTTTTGGACAGAGTCTTACAAGTGTGCTGCAAAAAGGCCCAACCCCTTTCCCAAGGCTGCCCGGTTCCGAGAGAGATACACGGCGATCCCAGGCATTTCACGTAAAAACATGAATGATTTCTCACTCAAAGACGACGGCATTTCCTGTGAAAAGTATGTGATTACTGTCAGTGAGAGTAGTTTCTAAATGTACCAATAAGTGTCTCTGTCCCTCTCTCTCTCATATTGTTATCAGTCCACTAGGGACCTGTTTTTAACGTATTAAGTGTGTATGTTTATCCTGTGTTACCATTTAATTAGCTAGTAAATAAATCATTGAACCAATTTGTGTAGTACTGAATCATAAGTAAGGCTCAGATTTTTGCAGATGCATGAGGTCACGACTGTTCAGAATGGTGATATGATACGAGGTTAAGATTAATAAGTTGACTGTTTATAGATGTGATAGGTAAACACCTTTTAGAGTTTAATTCAGGAGATGGTAACTCTTTAAAGAACCGCTCTTATGGTGTCCCAGATTTGAATGAGTTACATGATTAATTTAATAACAATTAGTAACAATTAAACATAGTTAGTTGATTAGATAAATAACAGTCTTCAGATTCATATTAAAGTCAAGTCACGACACTGTTGAATGTGAAAAACCATGCTGCGTTGCAGTTCTTGACACACGGAAACTGGTGTGCCTGGTACCTACTACTATACCCCATTAAAATCAACTCAAGTATGTTGTCTTGCCCATTCACCCTCTGAATGGCACACATACACAATCCAGGTCTCAATTGTCTAAAGTCTTAATAATCTTTTTTTAACCTTCATCTTCACTGATTGAAGGGGATTTAATAAGTTAAATCAATAAGGAATCATAGCTTTCACCTGGATTCACCTGGTCAGTCTGTCATGGAAAGAGCAGGTGTTCCTAATGTTTTGTACACTCAGTGCATAACAAACTGAATCTGCATACAAGACAATAAAGTACATCAGTGACATCATTGAATTCATTGATATTTTCCCCTGTGGGGCAGAATTGATTAATTACCATTTAATACTGGATAGAATAATAACCATGCCAACCTATTCCAGGCTAATTAAAGCTGTTTGACGTCTGTTTACCTCACAACTGTGACATACATAGATACATGTCTAAAACAAAGAGATCAAAATGTCCCCAAACATTTTCTGCATCACCCCAAATTGACAATAGAATACGCAGGGGACCCCATTTGGAAAAATGATATTCCCTTAACACTGGCTGTGTGTTCCACGGGAGGTTGGTGGCAACTTAATTGGGGAGGACGGGCCATCATTTTAAATAAGAATTTGTTCTTAACTGACTTGCCTAGTTAAAGAAAGGTTAATAAAAAAATGTATTAAAAAATAAACCCATACAATTCTACAGCGCTGCAAAACAATATGTAGGCCAACCACTATTTGTCACGTTTGGTTACTCTAGTCTAGAATTTAGACGTAGTTTTGCGAGCCAATGCTAACTACCATTAACACAATATTGCTAGCTGGCAATTGTGCTAACACTAGTTAACAACTACCTAACCTAGCTGCATAGCCAGCCAGCCGGTGAAGCTTTCAGTTGGTAACGGGTTGTTAAACCTAACATTCGCTAGAATAGTTCGCTAGAACAGTTCGCTAGAACTATTTTGATTAACTTACACGTGTTGAGCGGTATATGACATCTCCCTCCGCGTCATTTTGAACCTATGATCTTTCTTGGACTCTTGGACTGATTGGTGCAGCGGTCTAAAGGCACTGCATCTCAGTGGTAGAGGTGTCACTACAGACCCTGGTTTGATTCCAGGCTGTATCATAACCGGCCGTGATTGGGAGTCCCACAGGACTGCACACAATTGGCACAGTGTAGTCTGGGTTAGGGTTTGGCTGGGGTAGGCCATCATTGTAAATAACTATTTGTTCTTTAACTGACTTGCCAAGTTGAATAAAAGTTGAATAAAGGTTGAATAAAGGTTAAATGAAAAAAATAAGTTTCTCCTCATATGCTGCCTTTTTAGCAGCTGGTTCAAGGTTGGGTGATAGTGGTGGACGTATGGAGCGCTTTGCTGGTGCCTGGACAGCTTTCAGTGCTTGTAGAAACATATTTTATTAGACAGCTATGTCCCGCTCTCCATCTCCCAGAGATAACACTGACAAGAGAGTAGGCTACATACATTTGAAAACTCAGGTAAAACCGTTGCCACACACAGACAGGACACGTGATGAAAGAGAGACTTGTTCAGACCTCAGTGCTTCAGACGAGTCACTCCAAACTCTCAGCTCAGTTCATTTTGGCTACTTGCAGCACACTGATAAATACACAAGTGTCTCTGTGAAGAGATTGGGAGTTGACAAACGAAGGTGGAGGTGGTGGTGGTGAGTGGTGGTGATGGTGGTGGTGGTGGAGGAGGTGATGGAGGTGGTGGTGGTGGTGGAAGAGGAGGTAGTGGAGATGGTGGTGGTGGTAGTAGTGGTGGAGGGGGTGGTAGTGGTGGAGGAGGTGGTGGAGGGGGTAGTAGTGGTGGAGGAGGTGGCGGAGGAGGTGGTAGTGGTGGTGGTGGTTGGGTCGTGGTGGGTTGGTGGTGGTGGAGATGCTGATGGTGATGGTGGTGGTGATGGAGAAGGTGGTGGTGGAGGAGGAGGTAGTGGAGATGGTGAAGGTGATGGAGGTGGAGGTGGTGGAAGTGTGTGGAGTGAGGTGGTGGGTGGAGGTGGTAGTGGACATGGTGGTAGTGGAGGGTGGTGGTTGTGTGGAGTTTGTGGTGGGTGGTAGTGGAGGAGGTAGTGGAGATGGTGGTGTTGGAGGTGGGTGTTGGTAGTGGAGGAGATAGTGGAGGTTTGTGGTGGTGTAGTGGTGGAGGTAGTGGTGGTGGAGGTGGAGGAGGTAGTGGAGATGGTGGTGGTGGAGGTTGTGGTGGTGGTAGTGGTGGAGGTAGTGGAGGAGGTAGTGGTGGATGTTGTGGTGGTGGTAGTGGTGGAGGTAGTGGAGGAGGTAGTGGAGAGGTAGTGGAGATGGTGGTGGAGATGGTGGTGGTGGGGAGGTTGTGTGGTGGTAGTGGTGAGGTAGTGGAGGAGGTAGTGGAGATGGTAGTGGAGATGGTGGTGGTGGTGGAGGTTGTGGTGGTGGTAGTGGTGGAGGTGTGGAGGAGTAGTGGTAGAGGTTGTGGTGGTGGTAGTGGTGGAGGTAGTGGAGATGGTGGTGGTGGTGGAGAAGTTGTGGTGGGTGGGTAGTGGTGGAGGTAGTGGAGGAGGTGTGGGGAGGTAGTGGAGGAGGTAGTGGAGATGGTGGTGGTGGAGGTTGTGGTGGGGTAGTGGTGGGTAGTGGGAGATGGTGGTGGTGTGCGTGGAGGATGGGGTGGTGGTGGAGGTTGTGGTGGTAGGTTAGTGGTGGAGGTAGTGGATGATGGTGGTGGTGGGTCGTGGAGATGGTGGTGGTGGTGGCCAGGGGTGGTGGTTTGTGGTGGTGGTAGTGGTGGAGTAGTGGTGGTGGTGTGGGTGGTGGTGGTGTAGGTTGTGGTGGTGGGTAGTGGTGGGGTAGGGGAGGTAGTGGTGGGTGGTAGTGGAGGAGGTAGTGGAGATGGTGGTGGAGGTAGTGGTGGTGGTGGTGGTGGTAGTGGGGGAGGTAGTGGAGGAGGAAGTGGTGGAGGTGGGGGTGTGTGTGTGTATAAAATCTAATTTAATTTGTCACACGCTTCGTGAACAACAGGTGTAGACTAACAGTGACATGTTTACTTACGGTCCCTTCCCAGCAATGCAGTGAGAAACAAAGTGAAATAGTATTTAAAAAAAGTGAGAGATATTTTTTCACTTCAGCTGTAATTGAGAGCTATGTTGTTTGGTATCTCACTCACTCTGCACCCTCGACCTTATTTTGTTGCTTGTTTTGCACAAGTGTTGCATGAACTGCTTGTGTTAAAAAGAGGTTGAGAGAGCGAGATGGAGGGAAAGAAAGAGAGAAAGTGTTAGACCATGTGTGTGTATGTGAGTGAGTGAGTGAACGAGTGAGTGAGAGAGTGAGTGAGTTGTTGCAGTAGTTTAAGCATTCATTTGTCTGTGTGGTGAATACTATGCTTGTTTTAGGTGTCTGTGTTAATTAATACAAGGATAATATAATTGAGTTTTACACATTGCCTGTGAGAGGATAACATTACGTTAGCGTTATCACGAAATTGTTGTGACAAGCTCTGTAAATACTGTACGCCAGGCATTCAACAGGAAATGAAAACAGAGGTTTTTCAAACGTTTCAAGGAAACAATTATACTGTAAAAAAAAATGTGACACACTCCAAAGATTGGATTTGTTTCTTTATTTAACAAATTCTGCAATGAAGCAGCTGGTCAGGGTTCCATCCGGTAACTAGCTGGCAGTAGCTAGCTGGTCAGGGTTCCATCCAGTAACTAGCTGGTCAGGGTTCTATGCAGTAACTAGTTGGTCAGGGTTCCATCCAGTAGCTAGCTGGTCAGGGTTCCATCCAGTAACTAGCTGGTCAGGGTTCTATGCAGTAACTAGCTGGTCAGGGTTCCATCCAGTAACTAGCTGGTCAGGGTTCCATCCAGTAACTAGCTGGTCAGGGTTCTATGCAGTAGCTAGCTGGTCAGGGTTCCATCCAGTAGTGATCCTAGTAGCTGAGCTGGTAAAGGTGGTTCCATTCCAGTAACTATAGCTGGGTCCGGGTCTCCATCCAGTCAACTAAAGCTGGCCAGGGTTCGCATTTGCAGTAGACATCAAGCCTGGTCAGCAGGTTTCCATCCGGATTAACTAGCTGGTAAGGCTTCTACTTATGGCAGTAATCTAGCTGGTCCAGGGCTTCTATGAGGCAGTAGGCTAGCTGGTCAGGCAGGTTCCAGATTGCCAGTAACTAGCTGGGTCAGGGTTTCCATCCAGTTAACTAGCTGGTCAGGGTTCTCAGTGCAGTTAACTGCCTAGGGTCTGGTCGAGGGTTCTTATTTGGCAAGTAGCCTATCTTGGGTCCAGGGATTCGCATCCAGTACATAAGCTGGTCAAGGGTTCGGCATCGCATTAAGCTAGCTGGTTTCAGGGTTCTATGCAGTAGCTAGCTGGTCAGGGTTCCATCCGGTAACTAGCTGGTCATTGTTCTATGCAGTAACTAGCTGGTCAGGGTTCCATCCGGTAACTAGCTGGTCAAGGTTCTATGCAGTAACTAGCTGGTCAGGGTTTCTATGCAGTAGCTAGCTGGTCAGGGTTCCATCCAGTAACTAGCGGGTCAGGGTTCTATGCAGTAGCTAGCTGGTCAGGGTTCCATGCAGTAACTAGCTAGTCAGGGTTCTATGCAGTAACTAGCTGGTCAGGGTTCCATGCAGTAATATAGCTGATCAGGGTTCCATGCAGCTAACTAGCTGATCAGGGTTCCATCCAGTAAACTAGCTGGTCAGGGTTCCATCCGGTAACTAGCTGGTCAGGGTTCCATGCAGTAACTAGCGGGTCAGTGTTCTATGCAGTAACTAGCTGGTCAGGTGTTCCATGCAGTAACTAGCTGATCAGGGTTCCATCCAGTAACTAGGCGGTCAGTGTTCTATGCAGTAAATAGCTGGTCAGGGTTCCATGCAGTAACTAGCTGGTCAAGAATCCGTGTAGATCTGTGTAGTGTTTGTAGATCACCAAAGTCAAACACAATCGGTGAATTAACATGTACTGTAGTTGGTCAAATCACACGATGCATCTCAGTGAGCTTCTCTTCTTCTTTATTTCATTTTTTCAAGCAGTACCATGTTTAGTGACCTGGCACATGTCGTGTTGTGTCAGGGTCTTCAGTCTCAGGAAGCTTAGCTGAAGAAAATGTCAGTAAAGCAGCTAGTAGAGAGAAGTGACAGCTTTTGGCCTGTGTCATTGCTTTAATCAGTGCCTCACGCAGTCGCAGTCACTCACGAAAACACATTGGATTTACTCAGACAACACGGAACACCGACCAGGTTAGGCTCTGAGTTATGACCTGTTTCTCTTATTAAG
>NW_019943637.1:17420-29399 GCF_002910315.2 Salvelinus sp. IW2-2015 | reverse complement strand
GTTCTATGCAGTAACTAGCTGGTCAGGGTTCCATGCAGTAACTAGCTGATCAGGGTTCCATCCAGTAACTAGCGGGTCAGTGTTCTATGCAGTAACTAGCTGGTCAGGGTTCCATGCAGTAACTAGCTGGTCAAGAATCCGTGTAGATCTGTGTAGTGTTTGTAGATCACCAAGTCAAACACAATCGGTGAATTAACATGTACTGTAGTTGGTCAAATCACACGATGCATCTCAGTGAGCTTCTCTTCTTCTTTATTTCATTTTTTCAAGCAGTACCATGTTTAGTGACCTGGCACATGTCGTGTTGTGTCAGGGTCTTCAGTCTCAGGAAGCTTAGCTGAAAGAAATGTCAGTAAAGCAGCTAGTAGAGAGAAGTGGACAGCTTTTGGCCTGTGTCATTGCTTTAATCAGTGCCTCACGCAGTCGCAGTCACTCACGAAACACATTGGATTTACTCAGACAACACGGAACACCGACCAGGTTAGCTCTGATTATGACCTGTTTCTCTTATTAAGGAGGGCATTGACTAACACAGCCCAACAGAACATGTTTTCGAGGAGAGTAAGACTGGTAGGCTGTGAGGCAGTTGTCCTCCATAACTTGGGATGTTTTCTCCTGTCATGGCTGGGACAGAAACATGGTGAGAAACTATACAGCTGCAAGACATGGCGGTGAAGTCACTGGTCACTGGTGGTGTTGTGCACTTTGCAGCCCTTGGAATAGGTTTGTTGGAAGTTTGAATACATTTCTTTCTTGTTTTGGAACATTCAGGTTTTATTCAAAAATCATAATATTGTAAATCTTACATTTTTTAAAATGTATTTTTAATGTTGGGTGTGTTCTTTGAATATCCTGAAGAGGAAAGTATGAAGATCTTTGGGTTGCTTCTCATCTCCTGTTTCCTTTCTGTCATTATTGTTGTTGTTGTTGTTGTTTACTGTACACAAAGCAGTGCATTCTCGGATTGTCAACTACCCGTCTTTTGAATATTCTGCACCTAAATGCCTCTGCTGCTATGGCAACTAATGAATCCAAATAAAATGGTATAAAGTCCACCGTACTCTCATACGTGACATGAACACTGAGAAATATAAGATGATGTGCTGCTCCAAATCGCTGATCCCCCATCCCGCCCATCCCGAATGCACAGGGGGCAACAAGGTAATGGATTCTTTCTAAACAGATAGTCCTGTTAATAGTTGTTTAGGAAGCCTTCCTCAGTAATTAACACGTAACAACCCCCTGCCATCGAAATACCTGATTCAATTTGCAATAAGACAACACACGTCGGCAAAGTTTTTAATTGTGCCCATGGCGATAACTTACTGTTTGTAATCGCATTCCAAGCGTCGGGGCGATATTCCCCCAAGGTGTGATTTTTGCGAAAATCGTACCGCCGCAAGCTAATTCGGATACACACATTGGTGGTGAGGTGAGCAACAACGCACATTACCCGGCATAACGGTGTTCCTTACGGTCCTGGGGAGGAACAGAAGGAGAGTTAATATGCTCGCCAATTATTTCCACTTCGTGCCTTTATTGCCTCCGGTGGGAAGGAGGGATGGAGGGAGGAAAAGGAGAGGTAGGAGGTGGAGTCCCGCCCAATCCCTTCCTCTTTCCCTCCATTGTTAAACAGTTGGGTTGTGTGGAGGCTGCCTACGGAATGCCGACACATACAGAAAAAAAGGAGATTCCGTAAACTGAGGACATTAATATTTACATTGGAGGAAATGTACAGCTGATTGGATACGATTGGAAAGGTCACATGTTTTTCATGTTTCTCCTGTGTTCAGATTCAAATGGCTGGGCACAGAAGGAAATAAACATGTTGTTTATCTCTAAGTCCCCTCCATGTCAACTCTGATATACAGTAGCTACGTCAGAGAGACAAACATGGCGGATGGCGTTAGCTGGTACTGGATGACTCAGCTGCCTGTTCCATATTTTGACTGTTTGGAATTTAAGATTATTATAGGGGACTTCATGTTCTGTTCCTCTCTGGGTACTTGAGCACGTGGCCAGGCTGTACACAGAGTTGACAGACACACAGATTGAAACTGACTGTCATGTGTTAGTCACTCACAATCATTCAGCTTTCCTCTTTGTGGTTCACTTATTCACTTCCCCTTTATTTGGTATGACTTTGCTTTTAAATGAGAAGCATATACTGTATGTAGTGCCTAAAAAGCCTTTATTATTGGTCCATAAAACCTTTATATAATGTTCCTTGTTTAAAAATTGTAATTGAAGTTGTTATTTTATACATATTAATTAAGAAACACTGCTCTTAATCCCCCCAGAGTTGATGTCAGCGCCCCAGCGTCTGTCTAATTACCATCATAAAGAAAATCCCCATTAAAATCTGTCGGTTTAAGATATAGATATCTGTTTAGCATGGGCTGTGTTTCAATGCACCGCATCTGCCGATGTCGGCCCTCTGCATCTGCCGATGTCGGCCCGCTGCATCTGCCGAGGTCGGCCCGCTGCATCTGCCGAGGTCGGCCCTCTGCATCCGCCGATGTCGGCCCGCTGCATCCGCCGATGTCGGCCCGCTGCATCCGCCGATGTCGGCCCGCTGCATCCGCCGATGTCGGCCCGCTGCATCCGCCGATGTCGGCCCGCTGCATCCGCCGATGTCGGCCCGCTGCATCTGCGGTGGAAGGTGGCAGAGCTAGAGCGGTGTTTGTCAGCCCGGGAGACATCCTGAATATTGGTATTTTCACAAAAACGTCTGTACAAACGGTTTGGGCTACGAACCATTGAAAGCTGAGACTCTCACGTACATGTCGTTTGATGCACAAGACTCACACGACCCGTCTGGTTCTTTAATCCGGTACCAGTTTCAAAATCGAATGGAAATACTTTATGGCCAATATGAGTAAAAAATATGATTACATACACTTAGGTTGAAGTCATTAAACTTGTTTTTCAACCACTCCACAAATTTCTTGTTAACAAACTATAGTTTTGGCAACTCAGTTAGGATATCTACTTTGTGCATGACACAAGTAATTTTTTACAGACAGATTATTTCACTTGTAATTCACTGTATCACAATTCCAGTGGGTCAGAAGTTTACATACACTAAGTTGACTGTGCCTTTAAAAAGCTTGGAAAATTCCAGAAAATTATGTCATGGCTTTAGAAGCTTCTGATAGGCTAATTGACATAATTTGAGTCATTTGGAGGTGTACCTGTGGATGTATTTCAAGGCCTACCTTCAAACTTGACATCATGGGAAAATCAGAAGAAATCAGCCAAGAACTCAGAAAAGAAATTGTAGACCTCCACAAGTCTGGTTCATCATTGGGAGCAATTTCCAAACGCCTGAAGGTACCATGTTCAACTGTACAAACAATAGTACGCAAGTATAAACACCGTGCGACCACGCAGCTGTCATACCACTCAGGAAGGAGACGCGTTCTGTCTCCTAGAGATCATTTGGTACGAGAAGTGCAAATCAATCCCAGAACAACAGAAAAAGACCTTGTGAAGATGCTGGAGGAAACAGGTACAAAAGTATCTATATTCACAGTAAAACAAGTCCTATATCAACATAACCTGAAAGGCTGCTCAGCATGGAAGAAGCTACTGCTCCAAAACCGCCGTAAAAAAGCCGGACTAAGGTTTGCAACGGCACATGGGGACACAGATAATACTTTTTGGAGAAATGTCCTCTGGTCTGATGAATCAAAAATAGAACTGTTAGGTCATAATGACCATCGTTATGTTTGGAGGAAAAAATGAGGAGGCTTAAAAACATGTGCGAGCAAGGAGGCCAACAAACCTGACTCAATTACACCAGCTCTGTCAAGAGGAATGATCCATTATTCACCCAACTTATTGTGGGAAGCTTGTGGAAGGCTACCCAAAACGTTTGACCCAAGTTAAACAATTTAAAGGCAATGCTACCAAATACTAATTAGGTGTATGTAAACTTCTGACCCACTGGGAATGTGATGAATGAAAAAAAAGATGAAATAAATCATTCTCTCTACTATTATTCTGACATTCTTAAAATAAATTGTTGGTCCAAACTGATCTTAAACAGGGAGTTTTTACTAGGATTAAATGTCAGGAGTTGTGAAGAACTGAGTTTAAATGTGTTTGGCTAAGGTGTATGTAAACTTCCGACTGTATAATTTCCTCTCAGACTTAAAAACATACTGCCTTTTCATTCATTGTTGGACTGTTTCACAATATTTGGGCATGTTTTTCACTTAGTTTCTATCGGCTAATAGCATTAAGGCCAAATTATATGTTTCTTCAAATAATTGATTTAAATATACATTTTATACCTAAAGGAGTTCTAAAATTTGAAGTAGCTAAATGATCCTTGGTATGACCATCATCAAACAATCCCATATATTAGCTGAGTAGAAACCAAGCCCGGGCCCATAGACCTTAGACCCCGTTTACAAGAGGTGTCTCCAGTCCTGGAATATAACCAATCTAAGCAAGCTATTTCAAATCCAATTGTTGTGAAAATGGAGCCAGCGAGCTGCAGGCATTGTGAGGGACTTTGGCCCACACAAACCAATTAGGCAAGTTTCCAAAGCAATACTCCACAATGTAGCCCAGAGGACGGCAGCCCAACAAGACTTTGATTTCCCTGAATGTGATTGTAATTTTATATTAACCAGGAAAAGCAAGATGGCTGCCATGGGTTGGTGTTGTGAGTGTGTCTGTGAGATCTGAGGTAGATTAAGGTTAGATTAACACATTCACACTGTTCTGACAGAATGTGCAGTATGTATGCATTCCCGGGTAGACCTGGGATAGCCGCCTGTATTTGATATCTCTCTCTCTCTGTCTCTCTCTGTCTCTCTCTGTCTCTCTCTGTCTCTCTCTCTCTCTCTCTGTCTCTCTCTGTCTCTCTCTGTCTCTCTCTCTCTGTCTCTCTCTATCTGTCTCTCTCTCTCTCTCTCTCTCTCTCTATGTCTCTATCTGTCTCTGTCTCTCTCTCTATCTTTATTTCTATCTAAACACAGACACAGAGATACTTAACAGTGTGTATTAGATCAGTGATCCCCTCTCTACCCCTGACATTAGACTGTAATCCCGGAATCAGGGATCAAGGATTAGTGCTGCGACTGAGATAGCAGCCTGTGGCCTTTACAGAGACTAAATGCTACTGAGCCCTCAGTCCCCCCACAATACAATACAATACAAGAGAATGGACCACATAATGAGAGTCAGGAGATTTGGACTGGTCCATTTATATGGGAAGAAGAGTGTTGATTTTTGTTGTGTTGTTAACTCATGGAGATTAACTCTGAATCTCTGATTACTTTTTAGACTGTACTATTGCAACACGGACTAACTTTTAAAACAATTCACACCCCAAGATATTTCATCATACATTATATTTTGTCATTACTGTAAAGTTGTTGCCACACAGAACAGCTTATATTCACATTGAGAGAAGTCAAGACAATTATATGGTGTGTTAATCTGTATCACAACTAGATCTACCACATTACCCCGCATATGTAGCAATCTGTATCACAACTAGATCTACCACCTTACCCTGCTATTGTAGCAATCTGTATCACAACGAGATCTACCACATTACCCTGCTATTGGAGAAATCTGTATCACACTAGATCTACCACATTACCCTGCTATTGGAGCAATCTGTATCACAACTAGATCTACCACATTACCCGCTATTGGAGCAATCTGTGAGCCCCCTATTGTAGCAATCTGTATCACAACGAGATCTACCACATTACCCTGCTATTGTAGCAATCTGTACACAACGAGATCTACCACATTACCCTGCTATTTTAGCAATCTGTATCACAACTAGATCTACCACATTACCCTGCTATTGTAGCAATCTGTATCACAACTAGATCTACCACATTACCCCGCTATTGTAGCAATCTGTATCACAACTAGATCTACCACATTACCCTGCTATTGTAGCAATCTGTATTACAACTAGATCTACCACATTACCCTGCTATTGTAGCAATCTGTGAGCCCCCTATTGTAGCAATCTGTGACCCCCTATTGTAGCAATCTGTGAGCCCCCTATTGTAGCAACTGTGAACCCCCATATTGTAGCAATTTGTGAGCCCCCTATTGAAGAATCTGTGAGCCCCCTATTGTAGCAATCTGTGAGCCCCCTATTATAGCAATCTGTGAACCCCCTATTGTAGCAATCTGTGAGCCCCCTCTTGTATAGCAATCTGTGAGCCCCTATTATAGCAATCTGTGAACCCCCTATTGTAGCAATTTGTGAGCCCCCTATTATAGCAATCTGTGAACCCCCTATTTTAGCAATCTGCGAGCCCCCTATTTTAGCAATCTGTTAGCCCCCTATTGTAGCAATCCGTCTTCCTCCTCTAATTTAAATCATTTCAAAACCCCGGCACCGCCCGTCATACAGGAGGCTAAAACACAGACGCACCCCAAAGAAAATGCAATCCAAACTAGTGGAGGTGAGAAGAAAGACACGGATCATATTTCTACAGATTTCCTTCAGAATTCGCTGGCACTTCTCAGCCTTGGTATTTGTCAGCAGACAGGAGGTGTGCAGATACCGATATGGCTCTATAAGTAACCCATGACATCCTGATGCTATTACCCAGCCGGGGATGACAGCGCTCGGTGGCACCATCATCTTGTCAGCTAGCTAATAAAGCAACCCTCCACATAGATTGCTCATATGAGTCGTAATAACCCCACAGCCAGTGATAATCCTTAAGAGTCTCATATGAGTCGTAATAACCCCACAGCCAGTGATAATCCTTAAGAGTCTCATATGAGTCGTAATAACTCCACAGCCAGTGATAATCCTTAAGAGTCTCATATGAGTCGTAATAACCCCACAGCCAGTGATAATCCTTAAGAGTCTCATATGAGTCGTAATAACCCCACAGCCAGTGATAATCCGAAACCGGAGGGGGACTCCTTTAGGTATCAAAAAAGGTATACAAAAATGATTCGATTAAACATTGAGCACGGTTTCATGCACACAATAATACAATTATTGTGGATAGACATATTAATATAATAGTTTGTTTTAAAAATGTTTACATGCTTTGCAAGAACGATTTCCTTAATAAACCTGTTTATATGGAAAACATCAGAAACCAGGCTTCTGATGGACCTTTTGAAGAATACAGGACATTGCCCATCAGCATAAATGCTCTACCACAGAGATGATGTCATTTTTGCGAACACTATTTGATTCTGAGTTTGGACATATATAAAGTGTTTATGTGAACTATGTCAAAGATGCATACTTTCAGTTGTTTCCGAACTCACTTCACTCGGGCAGAAGATTGAGGCTTGCGCTACCGGTGCTGGCACATACGCAGATAAAATACACATCTGAAATTTTGACTAAGCTGTTTACATGTTCCAATAATTGGAGCTGTTTACATGTCCTAATAATTTAAGAGGTTTACATATCCTAATAATTTAAGAGGTTTACATATCCTAATAATTTAAGATGTTTACTGTACATGTCCTAATCATTTCAAAGATTGCTCAGAAAACCAGGTGTTTTAATCAGCGAATGCTTACCTCGATCGTGACCGTACGCTGATGAAGATAAGCAGAGTAAGATGACCGTTTCCAGCATCTGCCTACCACCATAATCGGTTTAATATCGAATGATTAGTGTGCATGGAAACGTAGTCATTGAATTTGGCCTTACTGCTGTTAGCCCATGGAAACAGATTCATACGTGGAAAAACAGAAGTTTGTTTTAAAGTCTCTGTTCTATATCTGATAGAAATAAGACAGATACGGATTTTTTTATTTTTACCCATATCATCCCCTTTTTGGGGCACTAAACTACTTCCATATACACGGAGTATACAAAACATTACGAACACCTTCCTAATATTGAGTTTCACCCCGTTTGGCCCTCAGAACAGCCTCAATGTGTCAAGGCATGGACTCTACAAGGGGTCGAAAGTGTTCCAGAGGGATGCTGGCCCATGTTGACTCCAATCCTTCCCACAGTTATGTCAAGTTGGCTGGATGTCTTTTGGTGGTGGAACATTCCTGAAAAACACAGGAAACTGTTGTGTGTGAAAAACCCAAAACAGTTGCAGCTCTTGATACAAACCGGTGCCCCTGGCACCTACTACCATATTCCATTCAAAGGCACTAAATGATGTTGTCTTGCTTGTTCACCCTCTGAATGGCACACACACAATCCATGTCACAATTGTCTCAAGGCTTAAAAATCCTTCTTTAAATGAACTGTCTCCTCCCCTTCATCTACACTGACTGAAGTGGATTTAACAAGTGACACCGATAAAGGATCATAGCTTCACCTGGATTCACCTGGTCAGTCTACAGTATGTCATGGAAAGAGCAGGTGTTCTTAATGTTTTGTACACTCAGTGTGTACTTCCGTTCATTTATAAACTGGTAACAGGCTACCTTCAGACGAGTCTTTTGAGGCTTGTATGTGTTTGTGACAGTCTCACCTTTTCATAAATTGGTAATATTAGATTTAAGCCATCCCGTTCGGATGCTACAGATGTTTTCGTGAGAAGACCAATGTTTGGGATGTCTCCTGGTCTGACAAAGACCGCTGTAGCTCGGCCACCTGTGGAATGTGGAAGGCCGTCATTGGTGGATGATGTGGACAGATATATTCTTTTAACCTTTTTTTAACTAGGCAAGTCAGTTAAGAACAAATTCTTATTTTCATTGACGGCCTAGGAACAGTGGGTTAACTGCCTTGATCAGGGGAAGAACAACAATTTTTTACCTTGTCAGCTCGGGTGATTCGATCTTTTGATTATTAGTCCAACGCTCTAACCACCAGGCTACCTGCCGCCTCTACACTCTAACCACTAGGTTACCTGCTTCCTCTACACTCTAACCACTAGACTACCTGCCTCCTCTACACTCTAACCACTAGACTACCTGCCTCCTCTACACTCTAACCACTAGGCCACCTGCCGCCTCTACACTCTAACCACTAGGCTACCTGCCGCCTCTACACTCTAACACTAGACTACCTCTGCCTCTACACTCTAACCACTAGACTACCTGCCTCCTCTACACTCTAACCACTAGGCTACCTGCCGCCTCTACATTCTAACCACTAGGCCACTGCCGCCTCTACACTCTAACAACTAGCTACCTGCCGCCCCGGCATAACTCCAACTTAAACAGACTGACTGATTTTGATTAACCTCGGCTAGAGCCTGGGATTGAGGGAAATAGGGTGTGTATTTTGGTTGGGAGTAGAGGAGGGGAGCAGAGGGAAGAGAGTGAAGAGAGAGAAAGGGAGAGGGAGGGAGGAGAGGGAGGGAGGGGAGGGAGGGAGGGAGGGGAGGGAGGGGAGGCGAGGCGAGGAGAGTGGAGGGGAGAAAGGGAGAAAGGGGATTGGGAGGAGAGATGGAGAGGAAGGATAGGGAGTAGAGGGGAGGAGAGGTGGAGGAGAGAAAGGGGAGAGGTGGAGGGAGAGGGGAGTAGTGTGGAGGAGAGGTGGAGGGAGAGAGCGAGAGGGAGGAAGATGGAGAGAGAGGGGAGGAGAGGGGAGGAGAGGGAGAGGAGGTAGAGGGGAGTAGAGGAGAAGAGTGTGAGGAGAGGAGAGGGGAGGAGAGGGAGAAAGAGAAGGGAGTATAGGGAGGATAGGTGGAGTAGTTTGGAGGGAGAGGGAGGGAGAAGGGAGAGAGTGGATGGAGAGGGGAAGTGAGGTTGAGGAGAGGGAGTAGAGGAGGAGAGTGGAGTAGAGGGAGGAGAATTTCACGATTTACTGAATTACAGTTTATATAAGGAAATCAGTCAACTGAAGGTGGAGGGAGAGGGGAGAGAGGTGGAGGGAGGGGAGGTGGAGAGGAGAGGGAGTGGAGGGAGAGAAGGTGGAAGGAGAGAATGGTGAGAGGGAGAGAGAAAAGGAGGAGAGGGAAGAACAAAATTAAAGAGAGAAATTTAGACAGAGATGAGAGATTGGAGTGACGGAGAAAGAGAGGGGATTCATTCAGACAGAGATAGAGAGATTGGAGTAAGGAGAAAAATATGAATGTGGGAAGGTAGAGAAAGAGGAGGAGTGAAAAACAGGGGAGATGAGGGAGAGAGAGAAATGTGTATATGGTGTGACAAATATGTGGTGGCTACTTTTGATTTGGGCAGTAGGCCTAGCTCTAAATATGACTCAAGAAGGGGAGTTTGAAATCATAATCTATACCGAACAAAATATTAACTCAACATGCGACAATTTCACAATTTTACTGAATTACAGTTTATATAAGGAAATCAGTCAATTTAAATAATTAATTAGGCTGCCTGGGAGGGCATAGGCCCACCCACTTGGGAGCCAGGCCCACCCACTGGGGAGCCAGGCCCACCCACTTGGGAGCCACGCCCACCCACTGGGGAGCCAGGCCCAGCAATCAGAATGAGTATTTCCCAACAAAAGGGATTTATTACAGACAGAAATACTCCTTAGTTGCATCAGCTGTCCGGATGGCTGGTCGCAGATGATCCCGCAGGTGAAGAAGCCGGATGTGGAGGTCCTGGGCTGGCGTGGTTACACGTGGTCTGCGGTTTGTGAGGCCGGTTGGACATACTGCCAAATTCTCTAAAAACAATGTTGGAGGCGCTTATGGTAGAGAAATGAACATTCAATTATCTGGCAACTGCTCTGGTGGAAATTGCAGTCAGCAAGTAATTGCACGCTACCTCAAAACTCAAGTCATCTCCTGTCCTCCTAAGACCTCTCCAGCACCAGACCCTGTCAGCAACACTCCACCATCTCTAATCTAGACTCTCTCCTGTCCTCCTAAGACCTCTCAGCACCAGACCCTGTCAGCAACACTCCACCATCTCTAATCTAGACTCTCTCCTGTCCTCCTAAGACCTCCCAGCACCAGACCCTGTCAGCAACACTCCACCATCTCTAATCTAGACTCTCTCCTGTCCTCCTAAGACCTCTCCAGCACCAGACCCTGTCAGCAACACTCCACCATCTCTAATCTAGACTCTCTCCTGTCCTCCTAAGACCTCTCCAGCACCAGACCCTGTCAGCAACACTCCACCATCTTTAATCTAGACTCTCTCCTGTCCTCCTAAGACCTCTCCAGCACCAGACCCTGTCATCAACACTCCACTGTATCACCCACTATTTAATCTTGACATAACTGAATTAATCAACGTCCACTTGATTACAAAAAAATAGACATGTTTGTTAGATCCCTGCTCTTTATTATCCTCCTCCGACGTCTCGCCGATGTGTCGCCACGGTCGGAGAGGAGAAGTGCTTAGTGAATACTGTAGACCAGGTTGGAGAGGTGTTAGTGAATACTTAGGACCAGGTGGAGAGGTGTTAGTGAATACTGTAGGACCAGGTGGAGAGGTGCTTAGTGAATACTGTAGGACCAGGTGGAGAGTGTTTAGTGAATACTGTAGGACCAGGTGGAGAGGTGTTAGTGAATACTGGTAGGACCAGGTGGAGAGGTGTTAGTGAATACTGTAGGACCACGGTGGAGAGGTGTTAGTGAATACTGTAGGACCAGTGTGAGAGTGTAGTGATACTGTAGACCAGGTGGAGAGGTGTTAGTGAATACTGTAGGACCAGGTGGAGAGTGTTTAGTGAATACTGTAGGACCAGTGGAGAGTGTTAGTGAATACTGTAGGACCAGGTGGAGAGGTGTTAGTGAATACTGTAGAACCAGTGGAGAGGTGTAGTGAATACTTAGACCAGTTGAGAGTGCTTAGTGAATACTGTAGGACCAGGTGGAATTTAGTGGAATACTGTAGGACCAGGTGGAAGGTGCTTAGTGAATACTGTAGGACCAGCAGTGGAAGGTGTTAGTGAATACTGTAGGACCAGGTGGAGAGGTGTTAGTGAATACTGTAAGACCAGTGGAGAGGTTTAGGAATACTGAGGACCAGGTGGAGAGGTTGCTTAGTGAATACTGTAGACCAGGTGGAGAGGTGTTAGTGAATACTGTAGGACCAGGTGGAGAGTGTTATGAATACTGTAGACCAGGTGAA
>NW_019943637.1:12870-16164 GCF_002910315.2 Salvelinus sp. IW2-2015 | reverse complement strand
TTCTTATTTCAGAGAAACATCATGACCAACTTTAGTCTTACTGTTTTAGAGAAACATCATGACCAACTTAGTGTTCTGTGTTTTAGAGAAACATCATGACCAACTTTAGTGTTCTGTGTTTTAGAGAAACATCATGACCAACTTTAGTTTCTGAGTTTTAGAGAAACATCATGACCAACTTTAGTCTTTACTGTTTCAGAGAAAACATCATGACCAACTTTAGTCTTTACTGTTTTAGAGAAAATCATGACCAACTTTAGTGTTCTGTGTTTCAGAGAAACATCATGACCAACTTTAGTCTTCTGTGTTTTAGAGAAACATCATGACCAACTTTAGTGTTCTGTGTTTTAGAGAAACATCATGACCAACTTTAGTGTTCTGTGTTTTAGAGAAACATCATGACCAACTTTAGTGTTCTGTGTTTAGAGAAACATCATGACCAACTTTAGTCTTTACTGTTTTAGAGAAACATCATGACAACTTTAGTGTTCTGTGTTTCAGAGAAACATCATGACCAACTTTAGTCTTTACTGTTTTAGAGAAACATCATGACCACTTCAGTCTTTTCTTTTAGAGAAACATCATGACCAACTTTAGTCTTTACTGTTTTAGAAAAACATCATGACCAACTTTAGTCTTACATTTTAGAGAAACATCATGACACTTTAGTCTTTACCGTTTTAGAGAAACATCATGACCAACTTTAGTCTTTACATGTTTTAGAGAAAATCATGACCAACTTTAGTCTTTACTGTTTAGAGAAACATCAATGACCAACTTTAGTGTTCTGTGTTTTAGAGAAACTACATGACCAACTTTAGTGTTCTGTGTTTTAGAAAAATCATGACCAACTTTAGTCTTCTGGTTTTAGAGAAACATCATGACCAACTTTAGTCTTTACTGTTTCAGAGAAACATCCTGACCAACTTTAGTGTTCTGTGTTTTAGAGAAAACATCATGACCAACTTTAGTTAAACACAGAACACTAAAGTTGGTCAAGATGTTGCTCCTTAGTGGAGCAGAAATCTCAGTGATCAATTGGTAAACTCTGATTTACCCAGAATACCCTGCACAACGTCTATTTGCACCTCTACTGGATGGAACTATCATTGTAACGGCTGCAATGGCACTTACAAATGAAGATTAAACACCCCCAAACAGGGAAAGAAATTCCAATCAAAGGTGTTATAACTTGTTCTTGTGGTAAGAATGATGTGGGTAAAACTAAGCACAAATATAGAGTACGAATCTCGGAGCATCGTAGCACCATTAGGTGCAAAAACTTGACCATTAGGTTAGGTGCACCATTAAAAACTTGACCATTAGGTTAGGTGCACCATTAAAAACTTGACCATTAGGTTAGGTGCACCATTAAAAACTTGACGTACCCAGTTGCGGCCCACTATTTGGAAGCGATTTCGTCCCTACGTTATATCAGCATCGAACATGTCACCCTGCCAAGGAGAGAGGGTGACCTCGATGATTTATTGTTAAAACGAGAAGCTGCCTGGATCTTTAATTTAAAGACCCTTTGCTCCCTTCGGTCTCAACGTAGACTTTGATCTGAAGACATTCTTGTGATTTTGCTATTCATTGTAAATGTTTGTGGGTCTATGAGCCATATTGTATCTATGATCGTATGCTGTCCATTCATGTTTTTCTATCTGTAAATGAACCAATGATATCAGGCTACACCCGGCCATGGTTACAGACACCTGTGTGTTACCTTTGACACTTTATAAACTAGTGACCTGCAGTGTTTGTCATTGTTCCCTGATGAAGACAGCTTGTCTGTCTAAACGTTGGTTATTAGGTTATTACATTATTGTATCTGAGCTCCTAGAGTGTGTGGCTCTGCTTTACTTTACACATATTATAATAGACTACATGATACCTACAGTCAGTGTCCAGACTTCAGTTACTATTATAATAGACTACATGATACCTACAGTCAGTGTCCAGACTTCAGTTAATATTATAATAGGCTATGTTAGGCCTACAGCCAGTGTCCAGACTTCAGTTGATATTATAATAGACTACATGATACCTACAGTCAGTGTCCAGACTTCAGTTAATGTTATAGTAGACTACCTGAGGCCTACAGTCAGTGTCCAGACTTCAGTTAATATTATATTAGGCTACATGAGACCTACAGTCAGTGTCCAGACTTCAGTTAATATTATAATAGGCTACATGAGGCCTCCAGTCAGTGTCCAGACTTCAGTTACAATTCCAACTATTAGGGTGGTCTATATAGACAGTGGGGAGCAGGGTGGTCTATATAGACAGTGAGGAGCAGGGTGGTCTATATAGACAGTGAGGAGCAGGGTGGTCTCACCAAGCTACGTTTCGTCGGTTCAACGATAAGGTTAACGATCCTCTCTGCTTACTAACCCACAACCATTCCTCTCCAAACAAGTTGGAATGTGTTCATTATGGTTTAATTACTCCTTGTCCATGCCACATAGCCCCTTCTTATGAACTCAATTGTTAATCAATATAATAAAACAGAGTTTAAGTTTACTTAGTTACAGTTCTATTTAAAATAGAGGAATTGTTTAGTCATTTCTTCATAATATTCCTAACAATCCACCCTAAAATGACTAAACAATTCATACCATCCATTAAACACGTAATAAGGAAACGTCAATCATATCAGATGATCAGACTAGAATAAAAAAACAATACATGTATTTACACACAATCAACTCAAATGATATACTAGAATTATAAACAAACCAAAACTATGTATTTACCACACAATCAACTTCAATGATATATCTAGAATAATAACAACCAATACATGTATTTACACACAATCAACTTCAATGATATACTAGAATAGAAACAACCAATACATGTATTTACACACAATGCAACTCAATGATATGCTAGAATAAAACAAACCAATACATGTATTTACACACAATCAACTTCAATGATATATTAGAATAAAACAAACCATACATGTATTTACACACAATCAACTTCAATGATATACTAGAATAAAACAAACCAATACATGTATTACACACAATCAACTTCAATGATATCTAGAATAAAACAAAACCATACATGTATTACACACAATCAACTTCAATGATATCTGCTAGAATAAAACAAACCAATACATGTATTTACCACACAGATCGAACTTCAATGATATGCTAGAATAAAACAAACCAATACATGTTATTTACACACAATCAACACTTCAATGTATATACTAGAATAAACAAACCAATACATGTATTTACACACAATCAACTTCCACTGATGAGCTAAGAAAACAAA
>NW_019943637.1:8559-9996 GCF_002910315.2 Salvelinus sp. IW2-2015 | reverse complement strand
ATTATAGACAGTGAGGA
Source organism: Salvelinus sp. IW2-2015 (assembly GCF_002910315.2). Lineage (NCBI taxonomy): Eukaryota > Metazoa > Chordata > Actinopteri > Salmoniformes > Salmonidae > Salvelinus > Salvelinus sp. IW2-2015. The sequence goes on along the minus strand of NW_019943637.1, from coordinate 9,979 downwards.
GCAGGGTGGTCTATATAGACATGTAAGGAGCAGGGTGGTCTATTGACAGTGAGGAGCAGTGGGTCTATATAGACAGTGAGGAGCAGGGTGGTCTATATAGACAGTAAGGAGCAGGGTGGTCTTATAGGCAGTGAGGGGCAGGGTGGTCTATATAGACAGTGAGGAGCAGGGTGGTCTATATAGGCAGTGAGGAGCAAACCAATACATGTATTTACACACAATCAACTTCAATGATATACTAGAATAAAACAAACCAATACATGTATTTACACACAATCAACTTCAATGACTGTTCTAACCTACATCAGAATCTTAACTCTACTTATCAGGATTTTACGTTACAATCTTCATAAAAAAAAACAGTATATACATTGAAACAAGAAACCATCTAAATTCCCTAAACATCAAATACGGTCTCCTCGTGAGTGAAAAGATCCGGATTCTTCTATCAGGTCCGGAGCCATTTAGTATTCCACTGGTTAGAGCTTAGGATTGGTCCATATATCGCCGTCGGTTGTCATCGAATACTCCGGAATCCTAGAAATGAGTATCTTTCCCACAACACCCACACAAAACTAACACATTCACACAGGTGAAGGTTGCCCAAAACACAGTAATCATGACATTTTTCCATCTTCCCAACACACTGTCAACCCAATTAGCCAGAGAAGTATCCACCCCTGAGTTCACTGCCAACTCGTGAGCTGGGGTGTGTAAACCAGCCAAGGCCTAGGCAACTGATCCATCCGGAGCTGTGTCATCGGGGACCAAACTACCTCCATACACTCCCACCCTTTTCAGGCAGTAAACATATCCAAGACCAATCTATTCTGCCAAGCCATTCATTACATCTCTGATATAATTGATGAAGCGCTGTGGATTATAATAGATATAATTGATCCAATCCACATTCTCATTGAGAGTGGAACACTAAAAATACTTGACTCTAATCCTGCCAGGATCTAATTTCTAGCTTTGAACTCATCTAGTCCCCCCCCCCGTGGAATCCCAATGTTATCAATATAAACTCAATCATCAAAAGACCCAGACAGAGTACTTCTTTTCTCCCGTTTAGTCAACTTCATGTCATGGTGTTGAATGAGTGTGAAAGGCATTCCCAAATGTACTAATGCACATATCCCTGTCCAATTAGCAGGTAAACTCGGCCATAACGTCATTCTCCCACACAACCACCATACGTCAGCCCTGGGCCTCCTTATCTTACTGAAATCCCCAGATCTCAACCAACCTGCCAAATCACTCATTGTCSCATCAGTAGTAACATTCTCTGTCCTATTGCAGGTACTGACTTCCCCMACATATTTCCCAGAAGTACTATACCAAATCAAACAGTAAACAGTCTCCCCTTGCCTCTGTGAAAGGAGGAAGCTTAGATTTCAGAGAAACATGTGGATATAAA
>NW_019943637.1:0-2933 GCF_002910315.2 Salvelinus sp. IW2-2015 | reverse complement strand
TATACTATATTTATGGATTTAAACAGTAACCCTTTTCTCTCCTATCTTTCTTTACCACTGAGCGTCTCACTGTTTGACTTGATCTAAAATCAAATGAGTGGCGATCTCTAAAGTCCTTACATATCCTTAATCAATCTATCTTGATCCTAACAACAATCCTAAATCATCACAGATGTCATATATCCCTTTCAAATTAATACTATTTTTTTTAAACTGCTAATAGTCAAACCAAGCAAAACAAATGCTAACCATATCAAATCCTTCCTATACTAATAAGCTTTCCTTCAGGGGTCCACAGTTTTTTTATCTGACAATAACATGAATTAACCTTAAAATCAGTTTCATCAAATATTTGGTATATGTTGCATAGTGTGGAATACCTTATCTACAGTAATTGATCACCCCTAAGAACTGAAACTGATTTATTTTCATTAATCATTTGAATGCTTATAAATCACTATTTTTCTATGTAATTCCTGCCCTATTGGCTTAATATATCTCCTATCCAAACCTCAATGTATCTTATCTCCCCCTATTTATTTATCAATGATAAATAGGATTTCTTTCTGTTGTAATACCAAATCAATAATAGCCAATTCAAAAACTTCACAGCCAATGTTGTAAAACAGAATCCTGAACCACTTTCTCCTCTGTGGGTTCAAACTATAATTATGTCCAGAAGTATAAACTCCATTATAATTCATTTACCTTAAAACTAGTATCCCAAATGACCACAATTCATTATCCACATGGCTCTCCCCTGAGGCTGATCAGACCCCAAGAGATAGCTTGATAAGGTCAAAGGTCATACCACCCTTTTATAGTCATGTTCCATACCACATTAGACATATTAAAGAACCCTTTATCCTTAAAATCAAAAAAATTCACTTGTGTAATTAAAACTCAGAAAATAAAAACTCATAACTCCATATGTGAGCATGCCCCTTTAAAATACCTTTAATCTCGCTTTCGTCGTTACTGACTCTCTCTTTTTTCACCCGATTGTCGCGCCTGACCTTCCCCTTAGTTAAATTACAATCTCGGTGATTGTGTCCAAACCTGTCACAATGTTTGCAGGGAGTGTTACACATGAACTGCGAAATGTCCAGTTTCATTACAATTAAAACATTTTCTATTTTTTTTTTGACTCACTTTATCCGCTTTTCTCAACTTTTTTCCTTTCTCTATCTCTATTATCCCTCCCTCGGCTCCAGCAGGCTTCACATATATGGGTGGTGATATTGCGGGTAGCTCCTGCAGCCCTATTCTCACAACCACTATTTCATCAACAGGATTACCTCTGTATTCTTGGTATCCTAGAGAAGGATATAGTTTGTTACCCTCACCCCGCCCAATTGGCTTTTCATCTGCGGGAGCGGAGGGCAGCGCATCTTGGCTCTTTTTTGGGTTTCCTCCTATTTTCACCCTCAACTCTCTTTTTTGCTTCTGAAAGCCAAACTCCGACTGTGTACAACCCCTGTTTATTCTGCTTCTTCACATCTTTTCCACATTCCCATAAGTACCTGTTCTATAAGCAATTCTAGTTCTTCAACATTCAGACTCCCATCAAATTCATACCGCTTACTCCATTTTGGACAGAATTCTATGTTTCTCTTATCTTTATGCTCCATAAACCGCTGGTCTCCCGCAGGGGCGAAAATCTGATATCAACTTTGGAGGGGACAATTACATGACATCTTCTCAAGAGCAATTCCTGAAGGGGACACCAAAAGTAGTGCTGTAACACATAGCCTACGTTGTAATATGTTAAATGTATATTGAGGAACCATAATTACTACTACTGGATAATTGATAGGTACAGTAGTTAACTGAAGGGTTGTCCCAACTTGTTCAAATGTTTAAATCATTATAATTCTACTACTAATAATAGTTATAGCAGTGTTCCTTATCAGTCCAGTATGTATGCAGGTATTCGTACTTACAACCAGCAATACCAAGAAAGGTCAGTAGGTGGCAATGGTACTGTACACTGTATGGGTGTAGTTTTCATAAATACAATGAACATGGTGCGATCACATCTAAAAGAATCTCCATTGAGAACCATCACAAAGTTGGTCTCCGTATTGAATTGACCTTTTAATTTGACTTTTTCTGATACATTTATATAGTCATTAAATATGTGCCACTGGCCTGAGTCTACTACAAGATCTTTACAAGAACAAAAAGATACAAATAAGTACAGTTCTAAAAGCAAAATAACTACTTCAATGAAAAACCCAAACAAATCAACCAAAATATCCTTCAGTCAGTGTCTCAACTCTTCAAACAKCAGCTATGGACAAGTATGTCGCACAAAGAATGCAATTTTAAATAAAATAACATGAAATAAATAATTTGTAAGTGTACTGAAAACTACTAAACAAAAGAACAAATATCAATTACACCAGGGGTTCTCAAACAGGGGTCCATGGACTAATTGCAAGGGGTCCGTGAAATAAAAAAGTGTAATGAATGTAGTCAGTACCACAAGGTTTCCAGTAAGTTTACATATAATATAGAGGGGGTGGAGGTCCCTGAGGACCGCTGAAAACCTTGCCTGCCTTGCCTCAAAATATGCAGGGGTTCCAGTACCCAAAAAAGGTTGAGAACCACTGCTATACACATTACTGAACAAAATAACCAAACATATAGACTATATTTGTGGGTTCATGATCACAAATTGCTGGCGATTAATTTTCCTCTTGAGACTGTCAGTCCTGTCTGTTAGTACATTCAGAGCACTCGCACTCAGTCTCTCTTTGGCCCATGTCCTAGCGCGGTAGCAAGTCTTAACCTGCGGAGTGCACTAAACTCCGCTCAGCTCACAATGAATGACACTGGCCTCACAAACAAAATCTGATCAAAACCACATCAAACTTGGTCAAACACCCCCGCCACCCTCCTGGACAAGCCTACTGAAAGGCACTCTCTTC
>NW_019943636.1:107148-115378 GCF_002910315.2 Salvelinus sp. IW2-2015 | reverse complement strand
ATGTCTCCGATGAAGTTCAGTTGATCCCATGTTGGCTTGCCCTGCGCTGTTGTAAAGCATGTTGGATCCTGAGTTTACTAAACAACGTGTGGGATGACATGATGTGTTTGTACTAGTTTGGATGTTTTCCCAGATCGAGTGCGATATGGGAAGAATGTTCTAATCTAGGTGTCGTGCGAATATGAATAAGACAACCTGTGGTTTGGTGATTGATGCGTTTAAAAAGTTAAAAATATGAAAGAAAAGAAAAAAAGAACGAAGAAGAAGAGCAGTCATCTAGGCATACTGTATTATTATGTAAGTAACGTACAGGAAGTGGATAATTATTATGTCTAGATAGGTAAAGTAACGTACAGGAGTGGATAATATTATGTCTAGAAGGTAAAAGTAACGTACAGGAAGTGGATATTATATGTTAGTTAGGTAAATACGTACAGGAAGTGGATATTTGTTATGTCTGGTAGGTAAAGTAACGTACAGGAAGGGATTATTATTAGTCTAGTTAGGTAAAGTAACGTACAGAAGTGGATCATTATTATGTCTAGTTAGGTAAAGTAACGTACAGGAAGTGGATAATTATTATGTCTAGTTAGGTAAAGTAACAGTACAGGAAGTGGATAATTATTCATATCTAGTTTAGGTAAAGTAACGTACAGGAAGTGGATAATTATTATGTCTAGTAGGTAAAGTAACGTACAGGAAGTGGATATTATATGTCTAGTAGGTAAAGTAACGTACAGGGAAGTGGATAATTATTATGTTAGTATAAAGTAACGTACAGGAAGTGGATAATTATAGTCAGTTAGGTAAAGTAACGTACAGGATGAATAAATTTTATGTCTAGTTAGGTAAAGTAACGTACAGGAAGTGGATATTTCATTATGTGTAGATAGGTAAAGTAACGTACAGGAAGTGGATAATTTATTATGTCTAGTTAGGTAAAGTAACGTACAGGAAGTGGATAATTATTCTGTCTAGTTAGGTAAAGTAACGTACAGGAAGTGGATAATATTATGTCTAGTTAGTAAAGTAACGTACAGGAAGTGGATATTTATTATGTCTAGTTAGGTAAAGTAACGTACAGGGAAGGGATAATTATTATGTCTATTTAGGTAAAGTAACGTACAGGAAGTGAGAAATTATTATGTCTAGTTAGGTAAAGTAATGTACAGGAAGTGAGTAATACATCCCTGTGGCAATAGAATCAGTTGACAAGCCATCTGTCAAAGCTTAGCGCTAAGGTTTAGCGGGTAAGGCTAAAGGCTAAAGCTTAGCGCTAATTCCAATCGCCTTTATCACGGCACTTGGTTCCTTTATTGGCGACAGGCTAATCGTTGGGTGTTACATTTAGTTTCCATGTTAAAAAGCCGACTGTACTGTATTGTGGTGGATTGGTACAAAGCTAATGGGTCTGCATATTAATCAAGCAACAAATATGTCCGCTGTTCTTCTAAGAACTATACTGATCTGGGTTATCGTAGGGCAGCGGGACACCAATGGTCGTTCATCAAAAACCATGGCTCAGTACAAAGCTGAGTTGGTGTACTTGCTTGAATGGGCAACAAACTACTGATCTGGGTGGTGTAGGACAGGGGTGGGAAACTTCTTATCCTGAGGAAGGCAGTAGATTAATGTTTGTTCCAGTCTTACAGTCCAGTTGGTTTGTCCAGTCCTACAGTCTCAGTTGAAGGTTTTGTTTCATCTACAGTCTCAGTAGGTTTGTTCCAGGCTACAGTCTCAGTTGGTTTTGTTCCAGTCCTACAGTCTCAGTTGGTTTTGTTCCAGTCCTACACAGTCTCAGTTGAAGGTTTTGTTCCAGTCTTACGTCTCAGTTGTTTTGTCCAGCCTACAGTCTCAGTGAAGGTTCGTCTTCAGTCGTAATTTGTTTCAGTCTACAGTTCAGTGAAGTTTTGTTTCAGTCTCACAGTCTAGTTGAAGTTTTGTTTCAGTCACAGTCTCAGTTGAAAGGTTTTGTGTCCAGTCCACAGTCTCAGTTGGTTTGTTCCAGTTCACAGTCTCAGTGGTTTTTCCAGTCACACTCAGTAGGTTTTGTTCAGTCTTACAGTCCTCAGTAGGTTTTGTTCCAGTCCTACAGTCCAGTTGAATGTTTTGTTCCAGTCCTACAGTCTCAGTTGAATGTTTTGTTCCAGTTCCACAGCTCAGTTGTTTTTGTTCCAGTCTCCAACAGTCTCAGTTGGTTTGTTCCACGCCAACAGTCTCAGTAGTTTTGTTCCAGTCCAACAGTCTCAGTTAGGTTGTTCCAGTCTTACAGGTCTCAGTTGGTTTTGTTTCAGTCCTACAGTCTCAGTTGTTTTGTTTCAGTCCAACAGTCTCAGTTGGTTTTGTTTCAGTCCTACAGTCTCAGTTAGTTTTGTTCAGTCCAACAGTCTCAGTTGGTTTTGTTTCAGTCCAACAGTCTCATTTGTTTTGTTTCAGTCTACAGTCTCAGTTGGTTTTGTTCAGTCCTACAGTCTCAGTTGGTTTTGTTCAGTCCTACAGTCTCAGTTGGTTTTGTTTCAGTCCAACAGTCTCAGTTGGTTTTGTTTCAGTCCAACAGTCTCAGTTGGTTTTGTTTCAGTTCCAACAGTCTCAGTTGGTTTTTGTTCAGTCCCAACAGTCTCAGTTGTTTGTTTCAGTCTAACAGTTCTCAGTTGTTTTGTTCCAGTCCAACAGTCTCAGTTGTTTTGTTCAGTTCCACAGCTCAGTTGGTTTGTTCCGTTCAAAGTCTCAGTTGGTTTTGTTCCAGTCCAACAGTCTCAGTGTTTGTTTTCAGTCTACAGTCTCAGTTGTTTCCAGTCCAACAGTCTCAGTTGTTTTGTTTCCAGTCCTACAGTCTCGTAGGTTTTTTCCAGTCCACAGTCAGTTGAATGTTTTGTTCCAGTCCTACAGTCTCCAGTTGAATGTTTTGTTCCAGTTCCACAGTCTCAGTTGGTTTTGTTCCAGTCAACAGTCTCAGTTGGTTTGTTCCAGTCCAACAGTCTCAGTAGGTTTTTCCAGTCCAACAGTCTCAGTTGGTTTTGTTCCAGTCTTACAGTCTCAGTTGGTTTGTTTCAGTCCTAACAGTCTCAGTTGGTTTTGTTTTCAGTCCTACAGTCTCAGGTTGTTTGTTTCAGTCCTACAGTCTCAGTTAGTTTTGTTCCAGTCCAACAGTCTCAGTTGGTTTTGTTTCAGTCCAAACATTCTCAGTTGTTTTGTTTCAGGCTTACGTCTCAGTTGGTTTTGTTCAGTTCCTACAGTCTCAGTTGGTTTTGTTTCAGTTCCTACAGTCTCAGTTGTTTGTTTCAGTCCAACAGTCTCCAGTTGGTTTTTTCAGTCCAAACAGTCTCATTGTTTTGTTTCAGTCCAACAGCTCAGTTGGTTTTGTTTCAGTCCAACAGTCTCAGTTGGTTTTTGTCAGTCTTACAGTCTCAGTTGGTTTTGTTCAGTCCAACAGTCTTCAGTTGGTTTTGTTCAGTCTACAGTCTCAGTGGTTTTGTTCCAGTCAACAGTCTCAGTTGGTTTTGTTCCAGTTCCACAGTCTTCAGTTGGTTTTGTCCAGTCCTACAGTCTCAGTTGGTTTGTTCCAGTTCCAACAGTCTCAGTTGGTTTTGTTTCAGTCCTACAGTCTCAGTTGAGTTTTGTTCCAGTCCAACAGTCTCAGTTGGTTTGTTTCAGTCCTTACAGTCCAGTAGGTTTTGTTCCAAGTCCTACAGTCTCAGTTAGTTTTGTTCCAGTCCAACAGTCTCAGTTGTTTTGTCCAGTCTACAGTCTCAGTTGTTTTTCCAGCCTACAGTCTCAGTTGGTTTTGTTCCCAGTCTTACAGTCTCAGTATGTTTTGTTTTCAGTCTTACGTCTCAGTTGGTTTTGTTTCAGTCCTACAGTCTCAGTTGTTTGTTTCAGTCCAACAGTCTCAGTTGGTTTTGTTCCAGTCCTACAGTCTCAGTTGGTTTGTTCCAGTCCAACAGTCTCAGTTGGTTTGTTCCAGTCCTACAGTCTCAGTTGGTTTTGTTCCAGTCCAACAGTCTCAGTTGGTTTTGTTTCAGTCCAAAGTCTCATTGGTTTTGTTCATCCAACAGTCTCAGTTGGTTTTGTTCCAGTCCAACAGTCTCAGTTGGTTTTGTTCCAGAATCCAACAGTCTATGTTGGTTTTGTTCCAGTCCAACAGTCTCAGTTGAAGCCTCTGAACGTTGCATCCAAGGTCATCCAGCAAAACACTCCTTCAGAGTCAAAGCCAGGAGAGCTCTTCAGAGTCAAGCCCAGAACCCTCTCAGAGTCAAAGCCAGGAAGCCTCTACAGAGTCAAAGCCAGGAACCCTCTTCAGAGTCCAAAGCCAGGAAGCCTCTTCAGACGTCAAAGCCAGAAAGCCTCTACAGAGTCAAAGCCAGAAAGCTCTACAGAGTCAAAGCCAGAAGCCTCTACAGAGTCCAAGCCAGAAAGCCTCTACAGAGTCAAAGCCAGGAAGCCTCTTCAGAGTCAAAGCCAGGAAGCCTCTCAGAGTCAAAGCAGAGAAGCCTCTTCAGAGTCAAAGCCAGGAAGCCTCTTCAGAGTCAAAGCCAGGAAGCCTCTTCAGAGGAAAGCCAGAAGCCTATTCAGAGTCAAAGCAGGAAGCCTCTTCAGAGGAAGCCAAGCCAGGAAGCCTCTTCAGAGGTAAAGCCAGGAGCCCTCTTCAGAGGTTAAAACCAGAAAGCCAGGAAGCCTCTTCAGAGTCAAAGCCAGGAAGCCTCTACAGAGTCAAAGCCAGGAAGCCTCTACAGAGTCAAAGCCAGGAAGCCTCTACAGAGGTAAAGCCAGGAAGCCTCTACAGAGTCAAGGCCAGGAAGCCTCTTCAGAGTCAAAGCCAGGAAGCCTCTTCAGAGGCAGAGCCAGGAAGCCTCTACAGAGTCAAGGCCAGGAAGCCTCTTCAGTTGGATTTCATTAGAGGTCACAGCTTAGATCTTGTATAACCCACAACCATTTAACATTTGTTTTCACTGTTAGAATGAAAATTCTCATGCTGTTAAATTGGCCAATGCCTGGCTACATACCAGCTGCAGTGTGGCTACATACCCGCTGTAGTGTGGTCTGGGCTCAGTCATGCTAATAATGCCAATTAGTGTGTTAATCATGGATTTATTTAAGTGCAGACATTCTTTGACCCTGGATCATGCATCAGACCACAAACCTTTGTACTGCCAATGAAAGTGGGAAAACGTCTTAGACGAAGTCAACCCGCCTCACAAAGCCTCCTGCGTCACAAATGGCACCCTATTCCCTACGAACGGAACTATGGGCCCTGGTCAAAAGTAGTGCACTATAATCAGTGCCTTCAGAAATTATTCAAAGGCCATTGACTTTTTCCGTATTTTGTCGTGTTATGAAATGGATAAAAAAAATATATAATTGTCMCATAATGTCAAAATGGAATTATGTTTTTAGAAATGTTTACAAATTAATTAAATATTAAAAGCTGAAATGACTTGAGTCGACAAGTATTCAACTCTTTTGTTATGTCACACCTAAACGTGTTCAGGAGTAAAAATATACTTTAACAAGTCACATAATAAGTTGCATGGACTCGACTCTGTGTGCAACAATAGTGTTAAACATGATTTTTGAATGACTACCTCATCTCTGTACCCCCACACACAGACAATTATCTATAAGGTCCCTCAGTCGAGGAGTGCATTTCAAACACAGATTCGACCACAAAGACCAGGGAGGTTTTCCACCACAAAGACCAGGGAGGTTTTCAACCACAAAGACCAGGGAGGTTTTCAACCACAAAGACCAGGGAGGTTTTCAACCACAAAGACCAGGGAGGTTTTCCAATGCCTCACAAAGAAGGGCACCTATTGGTAGATGGGTAAAAAATATAAAAGCATGGTGAAGTTATTAAGTACACGTTGGATGGTGTATCAATACACCCAGTCACTACAAAGATACAGGCGTCCTTCCTAACTCAGTTGCCGGGGAGGAAGGAAACCGCTCAGGGAGTTTAATGGCTTTGAGAGGAGAGAAGTGAGGATGGACGACAACACGGTAGTTATTAAACCATTCTAACCTAATTAAAAGAGTGAAAAGAAGGAAGTCTGTACAGAATAAAAAATATTCCAAAACATGCATCCTGTTTGCAATAAGGCACTAAAGTGAAACTGCAAAAAACAATTGGCAAACAAATTAACTTTATGTCCTGAATACAAAGCGTTATGTTTGGGGCAAATCCAACACAATACATCACTGAGTACCACACTTCATATTTTCAGGAATGGTGGTGACTACATCATGTTATGGGTATGATTGTCATCTCCAAGGACTAGGGAGTTATTTTTATGATAAGGGATTCTTCAAGGTCTCATTCTGGGAAATAACAGTACGAACTGTTGGGAGCCAAATCTAATCTCTCCTCCACTTAACAGGGGTGTGTGTGTGTGTGGGTGTGTGGGTGTGTGTTGTTGTGTGTGTGTGTGTGGTGTGTGTTGTGTTGGGTGATGCACGGGTTGACTCATAACCCAGTCTACACACCAGTATCAAGGTGACTCTTAGCGGAGACTACACACTAGATAAGTAGACTCTATGCTGACTAGCAATGTACAGTAGACCCTATAATTGCTGAGACTACACACAGATAAGGCAGCTCTAAGAGGGCCCTATACATCGTGCTAGACTTTACATCAGGTAGATGTCCTGAGACTACACACTAGATACAGTTAGACTCTATAGCTGAGACTACACACTAGATACAGTTAGACTCTATAGCTGAGACTACACACTAGATACAGTTCGACCCTATAGCTGAGACTACACACTAACACTAGATACAGTTAGACTCTATAGCTGAGACTACACACTAGATACAGTTAGACTCTATAGCTGAGACTACACACTAGATACAGTTAGACTATATCTGTGTTCCAGCGTTCCAGTGTTCTGGACATCTCCCTCCGTCGCTCTACGGACACAACAGCTCATTAGACTAGACGTAGCAACGGGGAACAACCGTTTCACGAGGCCCTGTGGAGAGGGCTGGAGAGAAAGAGAGATACGTAGAAAAAGAGAGAGGGACAGAATATATAGACAGAAAGAAATATAAATAGAGGAGAACCGGGGGGGACAGGACGAACGAAGTAGATGAGAGAAGTGAGAGGAGGAGATAGGAGGAAAATGGAGAAGAGAGGAGGACTGTAGTGGAGAGGGGAAGAGCAGAGGTAATTCGATGAGAGGAGATGAGGAGAGGAGAGGAGAGGAGAAGTCTAGAGGAGGTGAGGATTGTAAAGGAGAGGAGAAGTGGAGAGGAAATGAGAAGTGTAGAGGAGAGGATTGTAGAGGAGAAGTGTAGTGTAGAGGAGAGGAGAAGTGAAGTGGAGAGGAGAGGAGAGGGTTGTAGAGGAGAGGATTGTAGATGAGAGAAAAGGAGAAGTGTAGTGGAGAGGAGAAGTGGAGAGGAGAGGAGGAGAGGGTTGTGGAGGAGAAGTGGAGATGAGATGAGAAGTGTAGAGGAGGTTAGGTAGAGTAGAGAAAAATAGAGTTGAGGAGAAAGAGAGTAAGCAGAGTAGAGAGGAGTGAAGTGTAGAGGAATATAGAGGAGGAGAGAGGAGGAGTGTAGAGTAATGAGGTGAGAGAGGAGTGTAGAGGAGAGGTGTAGATGAGCGGAGAGGAGGAGAAGAAGAGATAAAGTAGAGTAGGAGAGAGGAGGAGTGTAGAGTAATGAGGTGAGAGAGGAGGAGTGTAGAGTAATGAGGTGAGAGAGGAGTGTAGAGGAGAGGTGTAGATGAGCGGAGAGGAGGAGAAGAGGTAGAATAGAGTAGGGCAGAGTCGAGGAGAGTAGAGACGAGACGAGTGAGGAGGAGAGTAGAGGAGAGGTGAGGAAAGAAGTGTAGAGTAAGGTAGAGGAGTGTACGGAATGAGAGTAGAGGGAGAGAGGAGTGTACGGAATGAGGGAGAGAGGAGGAGTGTAGAGGAGACAGGAGGAGTGAAGAGGAATGTAGAGGAGAGAGGAGGAGGAGAGAGGAGGAGTGTAGAGGAGACAGGAGGAGTGTAGAGGAGACAGGAGGAGTGTAGAGGAGACAGGAGGAGTGTAGAAGAATGTAGAGGAGAGAGGAAGAGGAGAGAGGAGGAGTATAGAAGAATGTAGAGGAGGAGTGTAGAGGAGAGAGGAGGAGTGTAGAGGAGGAGAGGAAAGAAGTGTTGAGGAATGTAGAGTAAGGTAGAGGAGTGTACGGAATGAGTGTAGAGGAGAGAGGAGTGTAGAGGGATGAGGAGGAGAGAGGAGGAG
>NW_019943636.1:103981-107123 GCF_002910315.2 Salvelinus sp. IW2-2015 | reverse complement strand
GAGTTGTAGAGGGATGAGGAGAGTGTTAGAGGAAGGGAGGAGAGAGGAGAGTGTAGAAGGGATGAGGAGGAGTGTAGAGGGATTGAGGAGGAGTGTAGAGAGGAGATGTGAGGGTGAGGAGGAGTGTAGAGGGATGAGGAGGAGTGTTAGAGGGATGAGAGGAGTGTAGAGGGATGATGAGGAGTGTAGAGGGATAGAGATGAGGAGGGATGGAGGAGGAGTGGTTAGAGGGAGAGGAGGAGAGAGGAGGAAGAGGAGGAGGTGTAGGAGAGAGGATGAGTGTAGAGGGATGAGGAGAGTGTATGTAGGGTAAGAGTGCTCAGGACGGTATAGAGTATAACTGTATTCTATGTGATGTAGTTTCTCAAGCTTGAATGAGGTTCTTAGACTATGGCGAGGGTAATCTAGGGTAGGACTGAGTGAAGTTTCACTAATGGAGGGTCTAACTGTATCAGTTGTGTTATGAGTGCTCAAAGGACTAGTATAGAGTCGTAACATTTGGTAACTGAGTTCTAGTGTTGTAGTCTCTGTAGCTTGATTAGAGTTACATAGAGACATTGTTGAGATCTTAGGTGTGTGTAGTGTACCACGAGCTGAATAGAAGATCTAACTGTAATGCTGGTAAGTGTTATAGTAGCGCAGCAGGTATAGAGTTCTAACTGTAATCGTAGATGGGTGTAGTCTCGAAGCATGAGAGGATGAGAGCAGTGTTTCTAAACTGATACTGAGGAGGAGCATGGTGTTAGAGAGGAGGTGGTGATAGTGCTTCAATGGCTATAGTAGGAGAGTGTCTAACTAGATATTACAGTGAGTATAGTTGAGTCTCGATGTCAGAGGATGATAGAGTCTGTTGTTATGAGTTTAGCGTGTATCGTGAGGAGTGTAGAGAGTGGCGTGCAAGAGTCTGATATAGAGATGCTAGCATGGTGAAGGTGTCTAGTGAATATGTAGTCTCTATCGAGGATAGAGAGGAGTGATATAGGAGGGTCTAACTGTGATCTAGTGTGGTAGGATCGATGACGCGCGTGTGGAGCAGGATAGTAGGAGTATCCTGTGAGAGCACTGAGGTTGCTGAGTGATGTTGGATGGGAGAGTCTCTCTAGCCTAGTGGAAGAGATCAGTAGACTGGGACGATATCTAGGTAGTGATAGCTGGAGTGTCGTCGTTACAAATGCGTGTTATAGTGAGAGTAATCTAACTGTATCTAGTAATAGTGTGTAAGTCTCTAGCTTAGTATAGAGGTAAAATTTCTGAGAACAAGATGTTATCTAGTGTTTGTAGTCTGCTGAGCTAATAGAGAGTTTCGGTATGAGAAGGTGTATATGTATAGTACGTAGGATGTGGTGAGGATCGTCAGGAGCGAGGAGTTTAGAGGAGAAGAGGGTATAGAGGGGCGGAGTGCATAAGAGCGCATGGGAGGTGAAGATATACGTCTCCTCCCTGCTTGCCGAGAGGAGAGGGAGAGAGGGGGAGTGTAGAGGAGAGAGGAGGAATGTAGAGGAGAGATGAGGAGTGTGGAGGAGAGAGGAGGAATGTAGAGGAGAGATGAGGAGTGTAGAGGAGAGAGGAATGAGCACAGTGCTTAGGTATCTGGTCTCCAGGGAAATGACAGGGAGCGAAACGCTGGATAATTATTTCCAGCTTACCAAATCGATCCCGGGCCAAAACAACAACAGCGCAACAGACGAGAAATCCATTCCAGCACTCTGCAAAGCGTAAAGAACTATCGCAGGGAAATTGAAATCATCAATGACCGTCAGACGGGGCTGATGGTGTGTCAGCAGCGTTAACACAAGCAGCTCAGCTCTGATCAGAATGTTCTAGCAGGTCTGCTAATCACGAATATACCAGATGTCTGGATACACTCCCAACAACCATCCTCACACAGAGAGGAAGACCTTCCTCACAGAGAGAGAGGAAGACCTTCCTCACAGAGAGAGAGGAAGACCTGCCATACTGAGAGTGAGGAAGACCTTCCTCACAGAGAGAGAGGAAGAACTTCCTCACAGAGAGAGAGGAAGACCTTCCTCACAGAGAGAGAGGAAGACCTTCCTCACAGAGAGAGAGGAAGACCTTCCTCACAGAGAGAGAGGAAAACCTTCCTCACAGAGAGAGAGGAAGACCTTCCTCACTGAGACGAAGACCATCCTCACAGAGAGACGGAGATCTTCCTCACAGAGAGAGAAAGAGAATCCGAGAAATATTAACAGAGAAGTGGAACGCATTCTAATTAACGTATTTTGAGAAATATCTTCAAGATTCACAAACTCTCGAACATCTTCAAACTTTGAGAATGGCCTGAATCCTGGCAGGATTCCTGGCCTGGATCCTCTCGCTGTCTCAGAAGAAACTTCGTCAAACTGTGTCAACGTCTAATGTCCTGGTCATTTAATCATGATATGTCCTGCTAAATGAGTGGCACTGATGTCCCTGAGCCGTCTCTCACGACTCAACCCAGTACCGAGGCAGGCAGCCGGTGGTCACTGCTGCTCAATAATCAATAATCAGATCAGAGGGCAGCTGCTTCTTTTACACCAAGATGTTTTGTTTAGTTTCAGTTGGTCATCGAACTACTACTACTACAGAAAAGCCCCTCAACTCTACACAGCAGCCACACAGAGAGAGCTCCATAGACTACAACAGAAAAGCCCCTCAGCTCTACACAGCAGCCACACAGAGAGAGCTCCATAGACTACAACAGAAAAGCCCCTCAGCTCTACACAGCAGTCTCACAAATTATCAAGGAGCCCACCAGGTACAACCCCAAATCCGCAACCATGGGCACCCTCTTAGATATCATCCTGACCAACATGCCCTCTAAATACATCTCTGCTGTCTTCAACCAGGATCTCAGCGATCACTGCCTCATCGCCTGCATCCGTAATGGGTCCGCGGTAAAACGACCACCCCTCATCACTGTCAAACACTCCCTAAAACACTTCAGCGAGCAGTCCTTTCTAGTCCACCTTTCTAGTCCTCCTGGCCCGAGTATCCTGGAAGGACATTGACCTCATTCTGACAGTCGAGGATGCTTTGGTTGTTCTTTAAAAGAAATTTCCACTCCATCTTAAATAAGCATGCCCCGTTCAAAAAAATGTAGAGCTAAGAACAGATATAGTCCTTGGTTCACCCCAGACTTGAC
>NW_019943636.1:95279-103558 GCF_002910315.2 Salvelinus sp. IW2-2015 | reverse complement strand
CTTGACATGGCCTTGCCAGCACAAAAATAATATCCCATGTGGCTCGTTCTGCAATAGCATTGAAAAACTTCACCCAAATCCAAACAGCCGATGTTCTGAAAGAGCTGCAAAATCTGGACCCTTACAAATCAGCCGGGCTAGATAATCTGGAACCTCTTTCTAAAATTATCCCACTGCAATTTTTGCAACCCCTATTACTAGCCTGTTCAACCTCTCTGTTGTGTCATCTGAGATCCTCAAAGATTGGAAAGCTGCCGCGGTCATCCCCCTCTTCAAAGGGGGAGACACTCTAGACCCAAACTGTTATAGACCTATATCTATCCTACCCTGCCTTTCTAAGGTCTTCGAAAGCCAAGTTAACAAACAGATCACCGACCATTTAGAATCCCACCCTACCTTCTCCGCTATGCAATCTGGTTTCAGAGCTGGTCATGGGTGCACCTCAGCCACGCTCAAGGTCCTAAACAACATCATAACCGCCATCGATAAAAGACAATACCGCGCCGCCGTCTTCATTGACCTGGCCAAGGCTTTCGACTCGGTCAGTCAACGCATTTTTATCGGCATACTCAACAGCCTTGGTTTCTCAAATGATTGCCTTGCCTGGTTCAACAACTGCTTCTCTGATAGAGTTCAGTGTGTCAAATCGGAGGGCCTGTTGTCCGGACCTCTGGCAGTCTCTATGGGGTTGCCACAGGGTTCAATTCTCCGGCTGACTCTTTTCTCTCTATATAACAATGATGTGACTCTTGCTGCTGGTGATTCTCTGATCCACCTCTACGCAGACGACACAATTCTGTATACTTCTGGTCCTTCTTTTGACACTGTGTTAACAACCCTCCAGATGAGCTTCAATGCCATAAAACTCTCATTCCGTGCCCACCAACTGCTCTTAAATGCTAGTAAAACTAAATGCATGCTCTTCAACTGATCATTGCCCGTACCCGCACGCTCGTCTAGTATCACTACTCTGAACAGTTCTGACTTAGAATATGTGGACAACTACAAATACCTAGGTGTCTGGCTAGACTGTAAACTCTCCTTCCAGACTCACATTAAGCATCTCCAATCCAAAATTAAATTTAGAATTGGCTTCCTATTTCGCAACAAAGCCTCCTTCACTCATGCTGCCAAATATACCTTTGTAAAACTGACCATCCTACCGATCCTTGACTTCGGTGATGTCATTTACAAAATAGCCTCCAATACCCTACTCAATAAATTGGATGTAGTCTATCACAGTGCCATTCGTTTTGTCATCAAAGCCCCATATACTACCCACCACTGCGACCTGTACGCTCTCGTTGGCTGGCCCTCGCTTCATACTCGTTGCCAAACCCACTTGCTCCAGGTCATCTATAAGTCTCTGCTAGGTAAAGCCCTGCCTTATCTGAGCTCACTGGTCACCATAGCAGCCCCCACCCGTAGCACGCGCTCCAGCAGGTATATGTCACTGTTCATCCCCCAAAGCCAACTCCTCATTTGGCCGCCTTTCCTTCCAGTTCTCTGCTGCCAATGACTGGAACGAATTACAAAAATCACTGAAGTTGGAGACTCATATCTCCCTCACTAACTTTAAGCACCAGCTGTCAGAGCAGCTTACCGATCATTGCACCTGTACATAGCCCATCTGTAAATACCCCATCCAACTACCTCATACCTCATCCCCATGTTGTTATTTTTATTTTTTTTGCTCCTTTGCACCCCAGTATCTCTATATGCACATTCATCTTCTGCACATCTATCACTCCAGTGTTTAATTACTAAATTGTAATTATACTGCCACCATGGCCTATTTACTGCCTTTCCACCCTTATCTTACCTAATTTGTACGAACTGCATAAAGACTTTTTCGACTGTATTATTGAATGTATGTTTTGGTTATTCCATGTGTAATTCTGTGTTGTTGTTTGTGTCGCACTGCTTTGCTTTATCTTGGCCAGGTCACAGTTGTAAATGAGAACTTGTTCTCAACTGGCCTACCTGGTTAAATAAAGGTGAAATAACTGGCCTACCTGGTTAAATAAAGGTGAAATAACTTACCTACCTGGTTAAATAAAGGTGAAATAAACTGACTCTACCTGGTTAAAATAGAAGGTGAAATAACTGACCTACCTGGTTTAAATAAAGGTGATGTACATAAATCTCGTATACCACCTAAGTAAGTGAAGATGAAACATAACTAGCCTACCTGGTTAAATAAGAATGTGAAATAACTAGCGCTACCTGTGTATAAAATAAGAGGGTTCATAAAATAAGCTGACCTGAGACACTGGTTGGAAATAAAAAAGCCATGCAAGAATCAACGAACGCTAACCTGGTTATAACTAGATGTAGAAATTATGACCAACTATGGTATATATAAATTGTAGAAAATGAACTGACCGTACCTGAGTAAATGAGGGAATAACTATTGTATCCTGTCTCTGCGTTTAAATAAGTGACTATGTACCTGATCCTACCTGGTTTAAATAAAGGTGAAATAACGATAGCCTACCTGGTTAAATAAAGGTGAATAACTAGCCTACCTGGTTAAATAAAGGTGAAAATAACTAGCCTACCTGGTTAAATTTTTTAAGGTGAAATTAACTGCCTACCTGGTTCAAATAAAGGTGAAAATAGATAATCTCTCCTAGTGAGATCATAGGACTACCTGGTTAACCTAAAGGTGAAATAAACAGCCTTACCTGGTTAACATAAATTAAGTAGAAACTACACTACCTGGTAGGGAATAATCTCTGTGGTTAAAATAAAAGGTGAAATTAACTGCCTTACGCTGGTTAAATAAAGTGATGAAATAACCTGAACCTACCTGGTTTAAATAAAGTGGTATAGATAACTGACACTACGCTGGTTAAATAAAGGTGAAATACCTGACCTACACTGGTTTAGAGATAGAAGGTGAAATAACTAGCCATCCGGTTAAAATAAAGGGAAATAAACTACTACCATACCTGGTCATACAAATCAAGGCGTGCGAAATATCTAGCCTAATCCGTGGTTTATAATTAAAGGAGAAATACTAGGCCTCCTGTTAACTAAGGCTCAACAACTCAACTGAGTCATCTCCTGGTTAAATAATAGTGTGATAATTAACTAGGCCTACTCGGTTAATAATCTAAAGTCCGAAATCTAAAGCTTATGCCTAGCCTACCTGGTTAAATAAAGGTGAAATAACTAGCCTACCTGGTTAAATAAAGGTGAAATAAAAAAAGTCAAGTGTAATGTGGAGCAACCAGACGCTGCACTTGACACATTTATGAAACTGTTACTAGTAAGCACACACCCGTTAAGAAAATGAAAAATAAAAACTGTTAAATCCCAGTGGATTGATGAGGAATTGAACAATTGTATCGTTGAAAGAGATGAGGCATAAGGCAAAGAAGTCTGGCTGCACAGTCTATTGGCAAACGTACTTTAATTAAATTGACAAATTATGGGACTAAACTGAATTTTTGTATTTATTATGAAACAAAGATAAATGGTTGCAAGAAAAGGTGTGGCTTATCAAGAAGCTGATTAAACGGCATGATCATTACATAGGTGCACCTTGTGATGGGTACAAGAAAAAGGTCACTCTAAAATGTGCAGTTTTTGTCACACAAACACAAATGCCACAGAAGTCTCAAGTTCTGAAGGCGGGTGCAATTGGCATGTCCACCAGAGCTGTTGCCAGATGATTTTATGTTAATTTCTCTACCATAAGCCGCCTTCAACGTCGTTTTAAAGTCTAACCGGCCATCCCAGGACATCCACACCCGGCTTCTTCACCTGCAGGATTGTCTTTGATTAGCCACCTGGACAGCTGATGAAACTGTAGGTTTGCACAACCCAAATAATTTCTGTACAAACTGTCAGAAACCGTCTCAGTGAAAACTCATCTGCCTGCTCATCATCCTCACCAGGGTCTTGACCCTGACTGCAGTTCGGCGTCGTAAACCGACTTCAGTGGGCAAATGATCACCTTCGATGGCCACTGGCACGCTGGAGAAGTGTGCTCTTCACGGATGAATCCCGGTTTCAACTGTACCGGTTTCAACTGTACTGGGCAGATGGCGTGTATGGCGTTGTGTGACCGAGCGGTTAGCTGATGTCAATATAGTGAACAGTCTTTCCTATGGTGGCAGTGGGGGTTAGGGTATGGGCAGGCATAAACTACGGACAACAAACACATGTGCATTTTATCGATGGCAATTTGAATGCACAGACGAGATCCTGAGGCCCGTTGTCGTGCCATTCATCCGCCGCCATCACCTCATCTTTCAGCATGATAATGCACGGCCCCATGTCACAAGGATCTGTACACAATTCCTGGAAGATGAAAATGTCCCCGTTTTTCCCATGGTCTGCATGCTCAACAGACATGTCACCCATTGAGCATGTTTGGGATGCTCTGGATCGATGTGTATGACAGCGTGTTCCAGTTCCCGCCAATACCCAACAACTTCGCACAGCCATTGAAGAGGAGTGGGACAACATTCCACAGGCCACAATCAACAGCCTGATCAACTATGAGAAGGAGATGTGTCTCGCTGCATGATGCAAATGGTGGTCACACCAGATACTGACTGGTTTTCTGATCCACGTCCCTCACTACCTTTTTTATAAAAGGTATCTGTGACCAACAGATGCATATCTGTATTCCCAGTCATGTGAAATCCATAGATTAATAATGAATTGACTGATTTCCTTTTAAATCAACTGTAACTCAATAAAATCGTAGAAATTGTTTCACGTTGCATTCATGTTTTTGGTCATCCATTCGTTCTAATTCACTAAGATAAATAAAACATCTCAAATGAGCTACTMACTTTAGTGTTAAAGGTATTTTCTAAATGTCTGTTTGAAAATACTAGCCTAACTTCACTGAGGTATTTTTGAACAGCTTCTAATTTCATTGTTTCTTCCAGTTGTGAATTCGACACCGTTTTTCATTTTGACGCCCAACTGTCTAAAAAATGACAGTTGCAAAAAAAAAATAATAATAATAATTGTTATTCTTGTTGCTAGGCTACCGGTTACAGTGCTTTTAGCGATTATTAAATTATAGTTAGTGTTTGAAAAGAATGATATGATTTTTTTAAATGTGTAAAAAATTATTGAGCGTGTCCTCAAAACTCAAATAAGCATCAGAAATTGTTCTAATTTAAATGCATATCAAGTCCATAAAATGTACACAGTTGTGCTGAGAAAATAGACCATGTAGGCCTTCTGTCAGTTGAGAGAGACCAAAAACTGAAGAAAAAAATAATAAGATAATGAACGAGCTAGAAATACAGACACAGGGAGAAGTGACAGAGAGARAAAGAGAGAGAAATGAGAGAAGGAGACAACAGAGGAGTGATGCCAGCCATTAGACGGCAGCAGGGTGTGTGTTTGTGTGGTCCTCTCAATGAAAAGGAAACATCATTAGCCTCATTATACCCCTCTCTGGGCCTCTCCTTTAAATACAACCACTACACAGAGAGACACTGAGAGATAGAGGAGAGAGAGAGAGAGAGAGAGGATGAGGTAGGGAGGGAGAGAGGAGAGAGAGGGGGAGTAGAGAGAGAGAAAGACAGAAAAAAAGGGAGAGAGAGGATGAAGTAGGGAGGGAGAGAGGAGAGAGAGAGGGAGAGAAAATAGAGAGGGAATGAGGGAGAGAGAGGGGAGAGAGGGGGAGTAGAGAGAGAGGGGGAGGGAGAGAGGGAATGAGAGAGAGAGAGAGAGGATGAGGTAGGGAGGGAGAAAGAGAGAGAGGGAGAGAAAAGAGAGAGGGAATGAGAGAGAGAGAGAGAGGATGAGGTAGGTAGGGAGGGAGAGAGAGAGAGGAGAGAGGGGGAGTAGAGAGAGAGAGAAAGAAAGAAAATGGAGAGAGAGAGAGAGAGAGAGGATGAGGTAGGTAGGGAGGGAGAGAGAGAGAGGAGAGAGGGGGAGTAGAGAGAGAGAGAGAAAGAAAGAAAATGGAGAGAGAGAGAGAGAGAGAGAGAGAGAGAGAGAGGGGAGAGAGAGAGAGAGAGAGAGAGAGAGAGAGAGAGAGAGAGAGAGAGAGAGAGAGAGAGAGAGAGAGAGAGAGAGAGAGGAGAGAGAGAGAGAGAGAGAGGGAGAGAAAAGAGAAGAAGAAGAGGAAAAAAAAAGAAGAAAGGAAAAAAGAGAGGAGAAGAAAATGTGTATAAGAGACAGGAGAGAGAGAGAGAGAGAGAGAGAGAGAGAGAGAGAGAGAGAGAGAGAGAGGGAAGTATAGAAGGAGAGGATAGAGGCGATAAGAAAGGTTATGGAGAGAAAGGAGGGTCGTTGAGTTTGTTGTTATTTTTTTAGCTTTTGTCACATTTTGGGTGGGTTATTTTTATGTTATTTGTGCAATGTTCCCTCTAAGCTGTGCTGCCATGAAGAAATTTCAGCCCACAGAGAAAAGCACCAGATTGAACTTCACTTAACATTCTAGGGCAGTGGTCACCAATCAGTCGATCGCATTCCTAGTCGATTGACAAACATTTCTGTAAAAAACCCAACGATTTTATTTGTCTCGGGCTGTTGGCGGTAGGTGCACCCGGTTCAGCTGCCCCGCGCACCGGGTAGGCCAACTGTTGCCATTTTGAACCATTTCATGTGTCTGAATGTGTTTGTGCCCAGAGAGACAATCAAGTGCACTATAGGCCTACCGCTGGCCAATCGCATGGCTCAGATGACCGTGTCTTCAGTAACCTAGCAGCCATAATAGAAAGCTGCAGCAAAGTTGTGAGATTTTAAAACCACGACAAGAGAGACTGTCAACCAATACAGCAAAGAGCTGCTGTTTCTATTACTGAGTTCATGTTTAAGGTCTTCCTGATACTCATCACTGTTGACATTAGTAAATATTACTATATTATATATACTGTATATATATTAGGAAAACGATGAAATAACACATATTGAATCAGGTAGTAACCAACAAAGTGTTTTATATTCAAAATATAAGTTCCCACCCGTTGCCTTGACGACAGTTTTGCACACCCTTGGCATTCTCTCAACCAGCTTCATGAGGAATGCTTTTTCCAACAGTCTTGAAGGAGTTCCCACATATGCTGAGCACTTGTTGGCTGCTTTTCCTTCACTCTGCAGTCCAACTCATCCCAAACCATCTCAATTGGGTTGAGGTCAGGGGATTGTGGAGGCCAGGTCATCTGATGCAGCACTCGATCACTCTCCTTCTTGGTCAAATAGCCTTAACACAGCCTGAAGGTGTGTTTTGGGTCATTGTCCTGGTAAAAAATAAACGATAGACGCAGACCAGATGGGATGGCGTATCGCTGCAGAATGCTGTGGTAGATATGCTGGTTAAGTGTTCCTTGAATTCAAAATAAATCACAGAGAGTGTYACTAGCAAAGCATCCCGACACCAACCCACCTCCTCTTCCATGCTTCACGGTGGGAACCACACATGCGGAGATCATCTGTTCACCCACACCACGTCTCACAAAGACACGACAGTTGGAACCGAAATTCTCAAATTTGGACTCATCAAACCAAAGGTGTTACTACCTGAGTCCAGGGAATCATCTCTGAAGGAATTGTGTATCCGCCCTTCACACACTGACAATCTTGAACACAAACACACACCCACCCACACACACACACACACCTAACACACAACACACACACCACAAACACACACACACAACACACACACACACACACACACACACACACACACACACACACCACACGCACACGACACACACACACACACCCACACACACACACACACACTACAAAGTATAACACACACAACACACACACACAACACACACCACACACACACACTGACAATCTTGAACACACACTAACACACACACCAACACACACAACACACACACACTAACACACACACACATGACACATACACTAACAACAGACACAAATCACACACAACACACATGACACAATACATATACACACACACACCTGACACATACACTAACACACACAACACACACACACACACACACACACTGACACACACACACTGGTCAACACACACACACTCACTGACACATACAACTAACACAGCTGACATACTACAGCACCACAGACACATTCACACCCCTTCTGCAGCTGCCATAGCGCTTACTATTATAATTAATAGTTGTTCTGCTACCCGTCACTTTCTCCTAACCCTGCCTAATATCTACTGAAGATACTCCAGTATCCCTGCAAATTGTAAAGTTGGTAACTGAACACTGGCCTGTAAATAGCTTCCCTGTTCTGAGGTACTGAACAACTTGTTCCTGTATATAGCTTCCTCTCTGAGGTACTGC
>NW_019943636.1:85720-88457 GCF_002910315.2 Salvelinus sp. IW2-2015 | reverse complement strand
CTCTCTGTTGTACTGAACACTAACCGCTGTATATAGCTTCCTCTCTGTACTGAACACTGACCCGTATATAGCTTTCCTCTCTGTTTACTGAACCACGGCACTGTATATAGCTTCCTCTCTGAAGGTACTGAAACACTGACCCTGTTATAGCTTCCTCTTTGAGCGTACTGAAACACTGTTCCTGTATATAGCTCCTCTATGTGTACTGAACACATACCCTGTATATAGCTTCCTCTCTGCTTTTTACCTGGAACACTGACCCTGTATATAGGCTTCCTCTCTGAGGTACTGAACACTGTTCCTGTATATAGCTTCCTCTCTGAGGTACTGAACACTGACCCTGTATATAGCTTCCCTACTGAGGTACTGAACACTCCCTGTATATAGCTTCCTCTTGAGTACTGAACACTGACCCTGTATATAGCTTCCTCTCATGAGGTACTGAACACTGTTCCTGTATATAGCTTCCTCGTATGCGTACTGAACACTGACCAGTATATAGCTTCCTCTCTGAGGTACTGAAACACGTGACCTGTATATAGCTTCCTCTATGAGGTACTGAACACTGACCCTATATAGCTTCTCTCTGAGTAGTGAACACTGACCCAGTATATAGCTTCCTCTCTGAGGTACTGAACACTGACCCTGTATATAGCTTCCCTCTCTGACGGTACTGACACACTGACCCTGTATATAAGGTTCCTCTGCTGAGGTACTGAACACTGACCCTGTATATTAGCTTCCTCCTGAGTACTGACACACTGACCCTGTATATAGCTTCCTCTCTGAGCGTTTACTGAACACTTTCCCTGTATATAGCTTCCTCTCTTTGGTACTGAACACTGACCCTGTATATAGCTCTCCCTCTGAGGTACTGAACACTGTTCCTGTATATAGCTTCCTCTATTGGGTACTGAACACTGACCCTGTATATACTCCTCTATGAGCGTACTGAACACTGACCCGTATATAGCTTCCTCTTGAGTAGCTGAACACTGACCCATGTATATAGCTTCCCTCTATGAGGTACTGAACACTGACCCTGTAGTAATAGCTTCCTCTCTGAGGTACTGAACACTGACCTGTATATAGCTTCCTCTTGACGGTACTGAACACTGACCCAGTATATAGCTTCCTCTATGCACCGGTACTGAACACTACTGACCCTGTTATAGCTTCCTCTACTGAAGTTACTGAACACTGACCCTGTATATAGCTTCCTCTCTGAGGTTACTGAACCACTGACCCTGTATATAGCTTCCTCTATGAGGTTACTGAACACTGACCGTATATAGCTTCCTCTGTGAGGTACTGAACACTGACCCTGTATATAGCTTCCTCTATGAGGTACTGCAACACTGACCTGTATATAGCTTCTCTTGAGGTACTGAACACTGACCTGTATATAGCTTCCTCTCTGTGAGGTACTGAACACTGTTCCTGTATATAGCTTCCTCTTGAGCGACCTGCAACACTGACCCCGTAGTATAGCCTTCCTCTCTGATCGGTACCATGAGGTACTGAACACTGACCCTGTATATAGCTTCCTCTCTGAGGTACTGAACACTGACCCTGTATATAGCTTCCTGTCTGAGGTACTGAACACTGGCTTCCTGTCTTATTTCCTATTTCTTGTGTACAAATAAAAGTATTAGTTATGTATTTTAGTTCTACTATTTTGTTGAGKAGGGCTTGCAAGTTAGGCATTTCACTGTACTTGTACATGTGACAAATAAAACTTCAGAAGCCTTTTTAAACTTCAAACACACTACAAGGTTCAAACATGATGATCAAATTAAGATTTTACATCTGTAGGCTTTTAGAAACACAGTACAGTCCATGAAAAGTATTTATCTCTGCTTCCCCTATAATTACATGTTTTTTAGATTATACCTTCTTGAGGTTTAATAGATAAGTTCAAGGAGATATCTGGGATTTGCTGAGAGTTTCTTCAGAATTTGTAAATGTTCACTTTTTTTTATTTTTATCCAAGGATTAGTACAAATCAGACAAAGTCATCGTAATGTTACAAGAGCTCTGCGACACCTTTCTGGCACTTCCTCCTCTCTGGCACTTCCTCCTTTACCATGGGGCCCAAATTATGCTTTTAAAAAATCCAGCACATTCCATTTGTATTTGTACAGCCTTGATTCTCCAATGATATTCTCACACTGCACTTGGCAGAAGCTAAATGCCATTGAATTGAGCCTCTGGGGTTGTAGGGAACTTTAGGCCAAAATTATTTTTTCCCCTGTCAGACTCCTCTCAACCTTGAGAGTAACTTTTTTGGGAGGGTCAAGTTCCCGACTGTGAATTGTCTGAAGTCGCTTCCTCTCCTCAGCTCGTTTTCTTCACCCAAAAAATGAATCTGACTGAATGGAAGAGGTGAAAGTATATTCTGCCATATTGACTATCCGTCCATCCCTTTCAGATTCAGAGTTATTTCCAAGTAACGTGATCAGGAAAAACTCCAGGTCCAGTATGACGTGAAATGAAGAAAAAATGAGAGGATGTATCAATAGACTATTGAGACACACCCGTAGAACTGCAAGTATAAACACCATGGGACCAYGCAGCCGTCCTACTGCTCAGGAAGGAGACGCATTCTGTCTCCTAGAAATGAACGTACTTTGGTGCGAAAAGTGCAAATCAATCCCTGAACAACAGCAAAAGAGGTACAAGACTATCTGCCCGACTATCTGCCCTACTATCTACCCTACTACCTACCCTACTATCT
>NW_019943636.1:78476-85695 GCF_002910315.2 Salvelinus sp. IW2-2015 | reverse complement strand
AGCCGACTATCTGCCGCGACTATCTACGCCAACTATCTGGCCCACATCATGCACCTACTAATCTGCCCGAACTTCTCCGCTATCTGCCAGCACTTACTGCCCGACTACTCTGCCCGAAGACTAGCGGTCTGCTCCGATCTATCTCCCGGAGGCGCGATATCGTTACAGGGCGACGCCGACCTCACGTGCGCGACGAACTCTATCTACACCTACATCTACAATACACTCTACCCACTATCTACGCCGACTATCTGCCCTACTATGCTACCCACTATCTACCCTATATCTACCACTAGCCCGACTATCTGCCTACCTAGCTCCGATCACCCTACTATCCGGCCTACTATCCCTCCTACGTATCTGCCTACCCTACCCTACTATCTGCCCTAACTATCTACCATATCATGGCCTACTATCATACCGACTATTCTACCGACTATCACTGCCTGGCGGATTTATGCACCCTGCTACCCGCCTCCTTGGTCATCGCTTGCCCCGCAACCAAGTGTGCCCACCCGCACCCGGGTCTGAGCGCAAAGGGTGTTGCCCGCGTGTATTTGACCCGCTCCTGTGTTGTGAGCGTTTAGCTAGTCCTGATCCTGTCCCCGAGGTACGCCCACACTGCCACATCCCTCGCCAGGGCGCAGCGTTCGACCTATATAGTTAGCAATAGCTCCCGTAGCGCTGCGGGACCGTCGTTGCTGCTTGCATGATACAGGCGGTGCTTGCTTGAGCAGATGAGGAGCTGAGCGAGAGGGGATCGCTTTGGCGGCTGCACAACTCATCCCTCTCAGGCAGTATCCATTGCAAAAAGGATTTCAGGGATTCCCATCATCCTGCCGAGCATACGACCGGAGCGGAAACGAACGTCGGGTCTTGTTCTGAGGTACCGGGTCGACTGCCGCGACGGGATCGTCGCTCGTCGACCGGCCTAGCATTCTCTGACTGGCCACGCCGCCCGCTTTTTAAGGAATTAACCTGATAACTAAAACCTAAAAGACAACTCCTTATACATGATTTCTGGCAGAGACAGGATCAGAGCTGTGTATATAATATACAGATGTAGGCTATGGGGGTTGTGTGTATTAGCTGGGAGTTTGATTGTGGCTACATTAAGTAGGCATGTCTTCTATTCTCTCCTGTGTGTGTGTGTGTGTGTGTGTGTGTGTGTGTGTGTGTGTGGTGTGTGTGGTGTGTGTGTGTGTGTGCGTGTGGTGTGTGTGTTGTGTGTGTGTGTGTGGTGTGTGTGTGGTGTGTGTGTGTGTGTGTGTGTGTGTTGTGTGTGTTGTGTGTGTGGTTTGTGTGTGTATTGCTGGGGGTCTTGGGAAGCTGCATAGAATTGGATTGAAGACTGATAAACTGAAATGGAAAGCGAAAACGTCAAACATGGCACAGGTACACACTGTCTCATAGTCCAGTATTTTCCCTCTGTCTGAACGATACGTAGTATTTATTAGTAATTTCAACGGTAATTTCTCTAGATTGAATTGCGTGATGCTGAGAATGACACAGGCTTCTGTCTCTGTTATGATGTTTGGTATTGATTATTGTGGTATAGTTTCAATGGATCATGGTCTTTATAGTCTGGTGTTTTGGTAATAGAAGTAGTTGTGGTCGGTTTTGTGTTTAAGGAAATGTTCTCCACAGGGTCAACATTTCCTATGAAGGGTTTACTGTGACATTTATTATTTTGTGTTTTTAGCATGAGTGGGTCTAATCGGAGCTGATCCTAACCAGCTGATGCTACACAGCTGATCTACAGTTGATTAACGCAGCTGATCTAACAGTGATCTAACTGAAGCTGTCTATCCGAGCTGGTCTATTCGAGCTGATCTGAAGCGCTGAAGTTAACCAGCTGATCTAACAGCTGATGTAACTAGCTGATCTAACTGAGCTGTTAACAGTTTGATCTAACAGCTGAATCTAACGAGCTGGTCTAAACCAACTGATCTAACCAGCTGATCTACACCAGCTGATCTAACAGCTGATCTAACCATCCCCCCGCTGATCTAAATCTGAATTATTCGGCTGATCTACCGGTAGCTGGTCTATCCGAGCTGATTAACAGCTGATTAATAAAAGCTTGATCTATTCGGCTGATCTAACAGCTGATCTAAACCAGCTGATCTAAGCGGGCTGATCTTACAGTTTGATCAACCAGCTGATAACAGCTGATCTAATGAAGGCTGGTTATCCGAGCTAATCTAACAGCTGATCTAACAGCTGATCTAATCAGCTGATCTATTCGAGCTGAGTCTCCCAGCTTGATCTAACAAGCTGATTTACAGCTGATCTAACTCAGTTGATTAATCAGCTGATGTAACCGAGCTTTAGCGGTAACAGATGATAGTGTGTGTGGTGTGTGTGTGTGTGTGCGTGTGGTTGCGTGTGGCGTTGCGCGTGCGCGTGTGTGCGTCGTGTGTGTGTGCGTGTGCGGTGCGTTGTGTGTGTGGCGTGTGTGGTGTGTGTGAAGAGAGAGATGGAAGTATGCGTGCCACGTGAGAACCAGCGCTGAACATTCATGAAGAGATTATCTCATTGTTCTTTAAGCTGAACTGCAGAAGGATAAGTTTCTTCTTTCATGTTCTATCCTCTTCTCCTTTATCCTCAACACGCTCATGACATGGACATGGAAAGGCCTCTCTAATGAAACAAACACACACACACACACACACACACACAGCACACAATCACCACACACACACACAACACACATAACAGGTCGACACAAAAGGGCCATGACTGAGCATAAAGTTTTGTCTGTAAATGGAAACTCTGCAATTAGGTCCTCTGTGTGTGTCTGGAGCACATGCAAACGGACACAGAAGGAAGGGACTACACATCACCAGCGCAAAAACAGAGCGTATGCACACAACACACACGACATCGCACAACAGCACACAGCACTCACACACACACCACACCACGCACAAAACTTCATTATATCGCTGGAAATGAAAAAAATGGAAACTGGGAGAAAACAAATGGTCAAAGTTTGATGTGGTGTTTGTTCTGTTACAAGGACTTCTTCCTGCTTCTTCCAACAGGACGTATGCTTTTCGCTAAACAGGTCTCTGCTTTTCCCAACAGACTCTGCTTCTTCCCATAGACTCTGCTTCTTCGCAACAGGCTCTGCTTCTTCCCAACAGGACTCTGCTTTCCCAAACAGACTCTGCTTCTTCCAACAGCTCTGGGTTCTTCCACGACTCTGCTTCTTCCAACAGACTCTGGTTTTCCAACAGACTTGATTCTTTCCCAACAGACTCTGGCTTTCTTCCAACAGACCTTGCTTCTTCAACAGACTCTGGTTTGTTCCCAACAGACTTGGTTTTCCAACAGACTCTGATTCTTCCAACGACTCTGGCTTCTTCCAAACAGACTCTGCTTCTTCCGAAAGACCTGGGGTTCCTTCCAACAGACTCTGTCGTTCTCCAACAGATCTGGCTTTTCCTAAAGACTCTGCTTCTGTCGCAACAGAACTCTTGCTTTTCGCAAACAGAACTCTGGTTCTTTCCCAACAGACTCTGATTCTTCCAACAGACTCTGCTTCTGTCCAACAGCCTCTGGTTCTTGGTCAAAGACTTGGTTCTTGTCCAAACAGACTTGGTTCTTGTCCAACAGACTCTGTTTTCCAAAGACTCTGGTTCTTTACCCAATAGGACTCTGCTTCTTCCAACAGACTCTGCTATCTTCAACAAGATCTGCTTCTTCCACAGACTCTGCTTCTTCCAAATACTCTGCTTTCTTCCCAACAGAATCTGGCTTTCTCCAACAGACTCTGCTCTTCCAAACAGACTCTGCTTATTTCCACAGGTCTGCTTTTCTGCGAAAAGGCTCTGCTTTTCCAACAGGGCTCTGCTTCTTCTCCACAGGCTTGCTTCTTCCTAGACAGGCTTTGCTTCTTCTCAACAACTCTGCTTCTTCCCAACAGCTCTGCTTCTTCCAACAGACTCTGCTTCTTCCCAACAGACTCTGCTTCCTTCCCAAAGACTCTGCTTTTCCCAACAGACTCTGCTTCTTCCCAACAGAGCTTGCTCTTCAACAGACTCTGCTTCTTCCAACAGGCTCTGCTTCTTCAAAGACTCTGCTTCTTCAAAGGGCTCTGCTTCTTCAACAGGCTCTTGGCTTCTTCCACAGGCTCTGCTTCTTCTCCACCAAGACTCTGTTCTTCAAAGACTCTGCTTCTTCATCAGACTGTGCTTCTCCACAGACTCTGTCTTCTTCCAACAGACTCTGGTTCTTCCAACAGATCGTGCTTTCTTCCACACTCTCTTCTTCAACAGGCTTGTTCTTCAAAGGCTCTGCTTTCTTCCCAACAGACTCTGCTTCTTCCGCGAAAAGACTCTGTCTTCAACGAGAAATCTGCTTCTTCCGCAACAGGCTCTGCTCTTCCAACAGACTCTGCTTGTTCCAAAGACTCTGGTGTACTCCCAACAGACCTGCCTTCTTCCAACAGACTCTGCTTTTTCCAACAGACTCTGCTTCTTCCAACAGACTCTGTTCTTACAAACAGACTCTGCTTTTCCCAACAGACTCTTGCTTCTTCAACAGACTCTGCTTCTTCCCAAAGACTCTGGTTATTACCCAACAGAATCTGATTCTTCCCAACAGACTACTGCTTTCACAGATCTCTGCTCTTCCACAGACATGTTCTTCCAACAGACTCTGGTTCTTCACAGACTCTGCTTCTTCCCAACAGACTCTGCTTCTCATCAGACTCTGCTTCTTCCACAGACTCTGGTTTTCCAACAGACTCTGGTTCTTCCAAGACTCTTGCTTCTTCCAACAGACTCTGCTTCTTCCCAAATACTCTTGTTTCTTCCAACAGACTCTGGGCTTTCCCACAGCTCTGCTCTCTTCACAAAGACTCTGCTTTGTACAAAGCTCGCTTCTTCCAACCGCTCTGCTTCTTCCCAACAGAAGACTCTGATTCTTCCAACAGACTCTGGTGTGACGCTCATCTGATGTAGCTCTTGAGTGTTTTGACGCTTAACTTCACTGCCTCAGTCTGTATTCTGCTCACCTTGCTCAGTCTGCCATTTCTGCTCACTTGGCTTAGTCTGCACATTCTGCCTACCTGCATAACCCTGTAACATTTGCCTCACCTTCCTCAGTTGCATATTCTGTCAGTCTGCTCCAGTCTGCCATTCTGCTCCCCTGCACATTCTGTCTCCTTGGCTCGGTCTGCATATTTGCTCCCTGCTCAGTCTACAGCATTTCTGCTCGATCTGCGTAGTTACACGTTTGCTATACCCTCCTAGCTGGCACATTCTGCTCACTTTTGCGTCGGTCTGCACGCATTCTGCCTCACCTTGCCTCAGTCTGCGCCGTTCTGCTACCGCTCATCTGCACATTCTGCTCACCCTGCCTCAGCTCAATTCTGGGCTCTCTGCCTCACTGCCTACCCTGTACATTCTGACTCACCTTCCTCAGTCTGCAATTCTGTGTCAGTCTGCTCACCTCATCAGTCTGCACATCTGCCTCACACTACCTCAGGTGTGCACTTCTGCCTCATCTCGCTTAGTCTGTTAATTCTGCTACTGCTCAGTCTGCACATTTGCTCACAGCGTGCCTCAGTTGCATCAGTCCTGCTTCAAGTTGGTTCAGTCTGCCTCAACCTGCTCAGTTTTGTCTAGTTGCAGGCGCTGACCTGCTCAGTCTGCAATTCTCCTTCACCTGCCTCAGTTGTCTCAGTCTGCCTCAATGCTCAGTCTGCACATTCTCCCTCACCCTGCCTCACTCTGTATTCTGCCTAACCTTTCCGCAGTCTGTGATTCATTCTGCGGTCATGCCTCAGTCTGCACATTCTGCCTCACCTGCTCAGTCTGCATCACCTGCTATCTGTCTCAGTCTGCCAGCGCTGCACCTGCCTCAGTAGTCTGCACACTTCTCCTTCAACCTGCCTCACCTGTCTTTGCCTGCCCTTTCGCAGTCTGCACTTCTGCTTCATCCTCTAGTCTGTGCAGGCGCTGCACTTCATTCCTAAGTGGTTAGGAGGAGACTGAGAGTGAGTCATAGCTGAAAACACCACACAACACACACGACACACACACGCAGGTATTTGGTCTCCAGGGGTGTTTTGACTGTACTATGTGGGAGGTATTTGGTCTCCAGGGGTGTTTTGACTGTACTATGTGGGAGGTATTTGAGGTCTGCAGGTCTGATCTTGATGAACTCACAAATGTTGTTTAAGACTCATGTAAACTTCTGTGTTGAGTCAGTTGTGCCTACTAAAACCAGGCAGTTTATGCTGAGGGTGATAGACAGGCTTAAAGAGATGTACAACGTGAGATCAGTTTATGCTGAGCGTGATAGACAGGCTGTAAGAGATCAAAAGACAGATACTGGTGGACAAGGAGGCATACAAACAAAGGGTGGAGAGGACCCTCTCATCAGGAAACTCAAGGGTGGCCTGGCAAGGCATTAAATCCATGGCTAGTGCCCCCCACATAGGCAGGGGAAAACCCAGTGCTGAACTTGAGGGACAGAACATGGCTAATGTACTGCATGTTTTCTTCTCWAGATTTGAATCAGACAACAATGTGTCGGAGGTAAAACAAATGGAAGCATCATTACAAATGTTCGAGAGAGTTGTTGTCCAACAGTCTGATGTTCTAAAGTTGTTCAGGGGATGTAACACATACAAAAGCCCAGGCCCAGACAAAATATGTGGACATGTGTTTAAGCACTGTGCTGAACAACTGACTGGTGTTTTTTACAGACATTTTTCAATCCTCACTCGACCAGCAACACATGCCGGTATTGTGGAAAGATTCCTAAAGCACCTAATCCCTCTGTCCTGAATGAYTACCACCCTGTCGCCTTGACATCCTTAGTCATGAAATGCCTTGAGAAACTTGTGAAAAGTCATATTCAGCTTCAGGGTCACCCAGAAGCTTCTCGACCTATTTCAGTTTGCCTATCAGCCTAGCAGAGGAGTTGATGATGCCATTCTTACCCTCCTTAACATGGTCTATAGACATCTAGAGGGTGCCAAATCCCATGTTAGGGTTCTGTTTGTTGACTTTTCTTCTGCCTTCAACACAATCCAGCCCTACATTCTGGCACAGACTCATTCGGGACTTCTCCTTAGATGGGGGGCTGGTTTTGTGGCTGTTGGACTTCCTGAGCCAACGCTCACAGCGAGTCAAAATAGGTCCCCACGTGTCGGACATACGCAATACCAACACAGGCGCTCCTCAGGGATGTGTTTTGTCCC
>NW_019943636.1:60125-71789 GCF_002910315.2 Salvelinus sp. IW2-2015 | reverse complement strand
CGAGAGAGATGGAGACTCTCCGAGAGATAGAGATAAGATGATTGCTCACGTTAGTTAAAGGATTGGAGACAGACGCAGATATGCATAAAAGGGCTTTTATTTCCCAATTACAACGTCCTGTAAGGCAACGGGACAAAAAACTGACCCCAAAACAAACCAGCGTATACAAACACAAGTTGAAACCCAAAACAAAAACAGGAGGCTACCTCGAATAAATAACACACGCCCACAATGATAACACACGAGCGACCCGTAATATCCACGATATCCGTGGCACGAAAGCCAAGAAACACACGGCACAGTAATCACGACGAACCAAGACATTGTAACAATAATCGACAACTGGTACAAATGGCATCTTGACAAGTACTAGAAGGCAGCATCTTGTATAACGCAAGATCTACAATGTACACTACGGCTTCAGAGCGGCAATAAAGAGGAAGAGGTAACAAGTGTGAGTACCAACATGTGGAAGCTGTAATAAGCGAAGTCTGAGTGTCGGAGAGATCCAAGGTGAGGATGTAAAGGAAGAGAAACAGATAGGAGGGGCAAATAAAATTAGTAGAATGAGAGATGAATCAAGAGAGAGACAAAAGAGAACAATCAGAAAGACATGAAGCAGCAGTGAAAGCGCCTGATTACTGTTGACGCACCATAGAGGAAGAGGAGGAGGAGGATTAGAGACAGAGAAGACAGAGAGATAGACGAGACACTGAGAGACAGAGTAGAGACGAGAGAGAGAGAGACAGAGAGAGAGAGTTGAAAGCCTATTAACTGCTTTGAGCCACTAAGTAAGGAGGGAGGAGGAAGAGAGGAGACAGCAGAGAAAGAGAGACAGAGAGAAAGAAGACAGAGAGAGAGAGCATGTGGTGGTGAGTGGAGGGCGAATAGAGTGGGAAGGGAAGGATAGGGAATAGGGTGGCGAAGGGATAGGAATTAGGGTTGGCAGGGGAATCTGTTTTGACAATTGTCATGGATTTGGATTGCTCCTGGAATGTCTCGATTTAGATCACTCGAAAACAAGGCACATAAATTTCACTAATGAAACTTTTTGGGGGTTAATTAATCAATAGCAGATAGATTGACTTACACTGGTCATTCCTTTCTGCAGACCTTACAGTTTCTGTAATTAATATATTTGGCTCCTTTGATAGTTGTTCTAGATCTTCATTTATTAGACTGAACAGTAGCTCTCCCAAGTCCCATTAAAGAACAATATAGACCCCATGTCTAAAGTAGTGCCACTACTAGTGACCCTGTCAGTAGACATACCTAACCTGGTCTTAAGTAGTGCACTACTACCCTATAGACTGGTCTAAAGTAGTGCACTACTACACCTATAGAATCTGGTCAAAGCAGTGCACTACTAGCCTATTGAACCTGGTCTAAAGAGTGCACTTAAACAGGATCTAGGGTCGCATTAGAGGACAGAGAAACTGCTCAATGCTATTCTGTAAATGTATAAGTGCCGTGCCGCAAGTATTCAGAACCCTTGACTTTTCCACTTGTAACTTTATTAGATAGTATGCTTAAAATCCTCATCATTACAACTCACAATACCTCATAATGACATCACAATACCCTAAAATGACATCACAATACCCCATAATGACATCACAATACCCCAAAATGACATCACAATAACCCATAATGACATCACAATACCCCGGAATGACATCACAATACCTCATAATGACATCACAATACCCTATAATGACATCACAATACCCTATAATGACACCACAATACCCCATAATGACAAAGCAAAAAGAGGATTTTAGAATTTTTTGCAAAAGTTTTACAAATTAAATATCATATTTTACATACGTTTTCAGAGCCTTTGCTCAGTACTTTGTTGAAGTGCACTTGGCAGCTGTAGTATTCTGGTATATTTATGTTTACCAATAGATGGCGGTATTGACTCAAGACGGGGGTTTGCTTCCGCCATCCATGCCTATATAACCGTGATTTAAGAAGCTTTAGGTAGCTTAAACCAGGTGCATTAGAGAATGTTATTCTAAGTTACAATTAAATACTAAACCGTACTTACGTGTCATGAGTCATCAATCTAAGAAGCCTCTAAGGATACTACATATTTGGCAACGAGGATAACTATGGAGGACTGCGTTGGATTTGTTTGCCACGAATTCAACGGAGAGTTTGGCGTGTGACGCTGGATGTGAGACTCAAGTGAGCGGTGGAAGATTTAGGAGGATTCCCTGGATGCTGGTAGGTCAAATTGTTGACTGTGTGAGGGGAGAGAGAATCGGAAAAGATGGCTTTGGCAACAAATGGCAACAACCACCATTTGATCCTAAAAATCAGGAAGGAGAAACCTGTTTAGCCCAGATAAACCAAGAGAAAAGTAATTCATAGATCTAGTCGATCTATTAAGAAATCACTTCAACCGCAAACCCAGTGAGATAGTACAAAGATTCGCGCATGAGAAAACCTACCGAATCAGTGGGGGAATATGTGGCTGAGTTGTGTGAACTAGCAGTGGACTGTAACTATGGGAACACATTATCGCAAATGCTACGCGATCGGCTGGTGTGTCGGATTAATGATGATACAAATACGCTTGTTATCAGAGCCTAATCTCACGTTTGAGAATGCACTCAAACTGGCCCAGGCCATGGAGTCCGCGAATAGAAATGCACTGGATGTGCAGGCAAGGAGCGTAAACTGCGTGCCGTACAAGTAAAAGAGAGCAACTCTGAGCGCGTTGAATTTCAAAGAACGGAAAGCCGTGGGGCAGCAGCCAACAGAGACTGTTATCGTTTTCAAAGGCAAACACGCAGCTGTAAATTCTGTAAAATTCAAACATGAAAAGTGTTATGCATGTGGGATAATAGGCCACATCGCGAGGGCATGCCGCAATAAAAAAATATTTAAAAAGCCACGGGCTGCAGAAAAGAGAACGGACAGGAAACCGAATATATCCTGATGCTCCCGCTACCACTCTAATCAGGTGATAGAAAGGGAGGGTGAGTGCGCAGATGCAGAGCAAACATTCTCAATGTGCAGTGTACAGGGGGTGAATATGAAGAAGGTGAAGCCTTTCATTGTGGAAATGGGGAATAAATGGATATAAGGTACCGTTTTGAACTAGACACAGGATGTAGTGTCACGCTGATAAACAGGTCCCAATTCTATAGGAAGTGGAAATAAATTGAAGTGCCTAAACTGAGAGACACCCCTCATTAAACTCAACACATACACAGGGGGAGAAGATTACTGTGATTGGAGTTGCTGATGTTCAAGTGGAATATCATGGACAAAAGAGTAGTAGTGGCAGGTACTGGCCCCAGCTTACTAGGAAGAGGGTGGTTGGAGGAAAGAAATTGAACTGGGATGAAATCCAACATGTCACCACAGAGATATTGACACTACAGCAGGTACTTTCAAAGCATGAGTGTGATTTCAAAGAAGAGCTAGGGACATTAAAAGGGGTCCAAGCTACCATTCATGTTGCTGCTGATGCTACTCCCAGATTCTATAGGCCAAGATCAGTTCCATATGCCATGAAGCTTAAAGTGGATGTGGAAATTGACAGACTCTTAGCAGAGGATATAATTGTACCTGTCAAGTTCTCTGAGTGGGCAGCACCAGTTGTTCCCATACTAAAACCAGAYGGTTCAATCAGATTATGCGGTGACTATAARCTGACTGTAAATAGAGTTTCCTCTCTGGAGCRGTACCCMATACCCAAAGTGGAGGATTTGCTTTCAAYGTTAACCGGAGGGCAACAGTTYACAAAACTGGACATGAGTMACSCATATCAGCAAGTGCTAATGGATAAAGCTTCACAGAAGTACCTGACCATAAACACCCACAGAGGGATGTTTACCTATAAACGCTTACCTTTCGGGGTGTCTTCTGCACCAGCTATCTTCCAAAGAACCATGGAGGGAATTCTGCAGGGGATACCCAAGGTAGTTGTTTACCTCGACGACATTCTTGTCACGGGAGTCACGAAGCGAGGAACATCTCAGAAACTTGGGGGAAGTTTTGAGGAGGATGGATGATGCGGGTCTCCGACTGAAGAGGAGCAAGTGTACACTGTTAGCTGATGAAGTGCATCAAGGTCACAAGGTGGATGCCAAGGGGGTACACACTGTCAACGCTAAAGTGAGGGCTGTTGTGGAAGCTCCAGCTCCGACAAACGTTACAGAGCTGAAAGCCTATCTAGGCTTACTGAACTATTATATTCGCTTCCTCCCTAACCTCTCTACCCTCTTAGCTCCTCTGCATCAACTGTTAACTGGCTTGTTCAGGGGCAGAACGACAGATTTTTACCTTGTCAGCTCGAGAGATTCAATCTTGCAACCTTGCGGTTACTAGTCCAACGCTCTAACCACTAGGCTACGCTGCCACCCATATAATATATAGGTTTATAGATATGTGTTTTGTATTTGATGTATTGATACAGGGCTGTTCCGTAATATTATTATTTCACCCTCTGCTAAAATAACGGTTAAATAAAGTAAATTAAAAAATATATATAATCTGGAGATGTGGTAGTGATGACCTTTGGGAGCCAACTCCAAAGAGACCACATTCAAATGTAGGAACTGGTTCCTCTTGTCTGACCCCTGCTGCCATCTCTGGCTCCACACCCACCCCTGCTCGGCACATCGAGAGATGTGAAGAGGCCAGCACGTAAGTGGAGGAGGGCCAGTGCACCAGCGGCAACTACCACCGAAGGAGAGGACCGTTGGCACATTGTGCTTGAGGATGATGTGGAGTCACTTCCACCAACATTTCGACCTAAAAGGCAGCCAGGATCTCAGCTGTGCATGACTGCCCCCTTCATCTTTGTGTATGAACTTAAATAGTGTATTCGCATTTTTATATGTTTTCTATAGTTATGTACTTGAATATTTATCAACTGGCCACTCGGAAGCTACTGGGGTACATTTGGGCAAACGTGTGAGGGACACCTGGGAGACTTCATACTAAATATTATGTCTCATTCTTAAATGTATCAGTCTGAAACTTGGCACACACACTCTGTTATCCACAGCTTCCTATCTCAAATGCCTTTTCTTTTGCATTTCAAAGATGATGCATCCTGATCTATTACGTTATATTCTCCTACATGAATTTTCCACAAACGTCAAAGTGTTTCCTTTCGAATTGTATCAAGAATATGCATATATATATCCTCGCTTCAGATCCTGAGCTACAGGCAGTTAGATTTGTATGTTAGGTCGGAAATTGAGATGATCCACCCAGATTCCTATCCAGAAGAGGTTGTCTCCTCCCCTTCATCTACACTGATTGAAGTGGATTTAACAAGTGACATCAAAAAGGGATCATAGCACTCACCTGGATTCACCTGGTCAAGTCTATGTCATGTAAAGAGAAGGTGTTCATAATGTTTTGTCCACTCCGTGTATATAAACAGTATGTGTAGCGATTTAGTTGGCATGTCTCTAATGAATAATACATAGCCTACCACTTGTACGCACGCACAACCACACACAGAACCACGCACATACACTTTTACCTGTGGCTCTGATCATCATTAATAATTCATCTAAAATACTCCACTCTTTGGTACAAAATTCCTTATGGCTTTCTTACTTTAAATACACTACAGATTTTTTTTTAAATTAAAATGGCGTTTTAACCTATGTAACCAAAGGTTAACTGTGAACCCCTTAGGGCTGTGTGGACATAATCTGTACTCTGTTTCAGAACGCGATACAGAGAGAGAAAGATAGTTTTAAAAGGTTGGTTAGAGAGAGAGAGCGAGAGAGAGAGAGTGAGCAACAGACAGGGAGTGAGTGATAGAGAGGGGGGGGGGGGAAGAATGAACTACAGGATAAAATGAATAAAATTAAAAAAAACTTCAACCCAAAAAGGCCTGTGGTGTTGATGGTATTATCAATGAAATGATAAAATATACTGACCACAAATTCCAATTGGCTATACCTAAACTGTTCAACATCATCCTCAGCTCTGGCATCTTCCCCTAAACTTGGAACAAAGGACTGATCACGCCAATCCACAAAAGCAGAGACAAATTCAACACCATTAACTACCATGGGATATGTGTCAACATCAACCTTGGGAAAATCCTCTGCATTATCATTAACAGCACTCTCGTACATTTCCTCAGTGAAAACAATGTACTGAGCAAATATGAAATTGTTTTTCTAACAATTTACCGTATGACAGACCACGTATTCACCCTGCACACCCTTCTTGATGAACAAACAAACCAAAATGAAACCAAAGTCTTCTCATGCTTTGTTGATTTCCCAAAAATGTTTTTGACTCATTTTGGCTTGAGAATCTACTATACAAATTGATGGAAAGTGGTGTTGGGGGGAAAATATATGATATTATAAAATGAATGTACACGAACAACAAGTGTGCATTGAAAATTGTCAAAACATTTTATTTCCTCAGGGCCGTGGGATGACACATGGATGCAGCTTGAGCCACACCCTCTTCAACATATATATCAACAAATTGGTGAAGGCTCTAGAACAGTCCGCAGCACCCGGCCTCACCCTATTGGACTCTGAACTCAAATGTCTACTGTTTGCTGATGATCTGGTGCTTTTGTCACCAACCAAGGAGGGCCTACAGCAGCATCTAGATCTTCTGCACAGATTCTGTCAGACCTGGACCCTGATAGACCTGGGCCCTGCCAGACCTGGGCCCTGCCAGGCCTGGGCCCTGCCAGACCTGGGCCCTAAGAGTGAATCTCAGTAAGACAAAAATAATCTCAGTAAGACAAAAAAATATCCAGTTGCCAGGACAACAAATACAAATTCTATCTAGAGCACACA
Source organism: Salvelinus sp. IW2-2015 (assembly GCF_002910315.2). NCBI lineage: Eukaryota > Metazoa > Chordata > Actinopteri > Salmoniformes > Salmonidae > Salvelinus > Salvelinus sp. IW2-2015. The sequence goes on along the minus strand of NW_019943636.1, from coordinate 64,983 downwards.
AAGAATTATACCTGCTTCGGCCTGTAGATTAACACCACAGGTAATTTCAACACAGCTGTGAACGATTTAAGACATAAGGAAAGAAGGGAAATCAACACGAGCATTAAACTCTACACCCAATTTAGGATCTGGCAAAAAAAATACTTCAATCAGTTATAGAACCCATTGCCCCCTCTATGATTGTGAGGTCTGGGGTACATTCACCAACCAAGAATTCACACAATGGGAACAACACCCAATATAAAAAATGGAAATAGATAATATGTTGATTCTGTTTCCTCTACATCTTTATATTGAGCATTCTTTTTGTAGCAAGTATTTTATTAAAATTAAAGTTTTTTTTATGTGTCAATTGTTGTTTTATATGTCAGTTCATAGACCTGATGTATTGGGATATCAAAAACCTGTTTTCAAACTGACTTGAATTCTACATGCTATTGCTGTCAAACCTTTTGAAATTCAGTGAAACAGATACATTTTTGGGGTTTATACTAATAATTTTAAGCCATGTATGATTTTTAATGGGTGGTAGATGGACCAATTTTCTGGTTTGACATTTTAAATGAAGTGAAATATTATTTTCTCGCATTATTTAAAAAAATAATTATCCTGTAGTCGGTATAAATGGATTACTGAACAAAATGCACCAACAAAACAGAGGTTTTTGAATATAAAGAGGGACTTGATCGAACAAAACAAACATTTATTGGGTAACTGGGAGTTTTGTGAGTGTAACCATATGAAGATCATCAAAGGTAAGTGATTCATTTTATCGCTATTTCTGACTTTAATTACTCCTCTACTTGGCTGGTTGCTGTTTGTAATGATTTGTCTGCTGGGCGCTGTTCTCAGATAATCGCATGGTTTGCTTTCACCGTAAAGCCTTTTTGAAATCTGACACCGTGGTTGGATTAACAAGAAGTTATTCTTTAAACCAATGTGTAACACTTGTATGTTTTATGARTTTTTATAATGAGTATTTCTGTTTTTGAATTTGGCGCTCTGCAATTTCACTGGATGTTGGCCAGGTAGCGTCCCACACCCCCTAGAGAGTTGGACAGGTTCCTCAGTGTGTCTCTTAGGTTTTAACGTTCTTCATCAAACCCTTTCTCATTGTTGTTAATTTTCTTCGGTTTTCTGCTTGATTTTTTCAAATTTGATATGTTAGCTGATTGGTCAAATACACTGTTCAAGCTTCCTACTGCTAAGTTTACACCTTCTCGAAACATTTTGTCCAGAAAGTTGTCTGGGATGGATGGATTTGTTTTCGGCCAATAGTTGTTTGGTTTCTACAATATCCTCTTTTCCATCTATTGCATTTCTTAATTCCATGCAGTTCGTTCCGCTTCGATGCCATGGTTCAAGAACACTGTGATTTTGCTGTGATTTGATCGGGGTGTCAGTGGGCTGACTGTTAACGCTCTGATACTCTCTATGTCTCTGTCTCTCTCTCTCTCTCACTCTCTCGCTCTGTCTCTCAGATGTAAAAACCCATTGTTGAAACATGTTACCGCTTGTAGAAGCCAGATTTTCATATTTTTAGACTCACCAACAAAAATGATGAGTTGAGGTATGAGGGGAAAGCCTACATGCAGACCCGGCGCCCGAACGAATCAGGTGGACGGGCATTTGATTTACATGGGCGGACCCATTTTTTWTTTTTAATTCAGGGAGGTACCAACAGCCTTCTTTATTGAGATGTAATAATACAATTTATAAAACGGGTGGGTTTGGAATTCTAATTGCCCTTGCTATAACAACTTCTCCTTAACGGTACATTAATCTCTAACATCAGCCCCGTTTAGTTGTATCGTGCGTAGCCTACTACACGAAACAGGGAAATAGAGATAATAAATAAAATAGAGTTCAATGAAATTCAAATGTTGTTACTAACAACACTCTTCTTAGCTGTTCTTATTGATATCGTTAATCCTCATCTTTGATCGTATTTTGCRAACAAAAGGCAAGATGATTTTCCGACAGTAATGAAACATCCAAAATAGAACGGTCTCTATATAACTACCTAGTTCACACAGGAATGTCGGTATGTTATATGTACCCCCCCCCCCCCAAAAAAAACAGCCCCATTTTTAGCACGTTCTTGCAGGAAAAAKGCTTTTTTTATACCTGCCATGCGAATGCAGACAGCGCCACTGAGGAGTGGGAGTGTGAGCTGTGAGTGGGTGGGCGTCTATTTCAATACATCCATTTTCATCACAAAGAAATCCATTATTCATTCGTTTAGGCAGGTCCCCCCCMAAAAAAGAACATTGTAAGATATTCTAAAATGTATTTTCTAAAGAATATAATATTTTGAGTGTTACTACTGTATGTTAGTGGTCTGTGCAGCCTAGGCTTTTTATCAATAGTTGTTATTGTGTTCATGAAGCAGACAATACACGCAAACATTCCCCTGATTAGTCAACACACACACATTATAGTAAGATTTAAAACAACAGAATAACATAGAAACAAAAAAAAATTCCCCTACTGAACTTGAGTGTCACGGAAAGTGTGGAAACGCTGTCAAAAAAAAAAAACCAAGTATTTTTCATAACATGCGAAGAAATCGTCCTATTTTAATAGTGTTTGTCTGTGAAATGTAAATTAGGTAAAGAAAAACAACAGTTCCACTCCTGTGAATTAGCTCACTGAACCGGAAACCAGTAGGGACGGGTTGGTTTGGTCGAAGCAGAGGTAGTCAGTCTGTCTCTCTCACTGCCTTCCTCTTCCTCTGTCATGCTGTAGAACACCCCACTGCCTTCCTCTTCCTCTGTCATGCTGTGAAACCCCACTGCTTCCTCTTCCTCTCTCATGCCTGTAGAAACCCCACTGCCTCTCTTTCCTCTTCATGCTGTAGAACACCCACTGCCTTCCTTTCCTCTCGTCATGCTGTAGAACACCCACTGCCTTCCTCTTCCTCTGTCATGCTGTAGAACACCCCACTGCCTTCCTCTTCCTCTGTCATGCTGTAGAACACCCACTGCCTTCCTCTTCCTCTGTCATGCTGTAGAACACCCCACTGCCTTCCTCTTCCTCTGTCATGCTGTAGAACACCCACTGCCTTCTCTTTCCTCTGTCATGCTGTAGAACACCCCTGCCTTCCTCTTCCTCTGTCATGCTGTAGACACCCACTGCCTTCCTCTTCCTCTGTCATGCTGTAGCCACCAGCTTCCTCTCCTCTTGTCATGCTGTAGAACACCACTGCCTTCCTCTTCCTCTGTCATGCTGTAGAACACCCCACTGCCTTCCTCTTCCTCTGTCATGCTGTAGAACACCCACTGCCTTCCTCTTCCTCTGTCATGCTGTAGAAACACCACTGCCTTCCTCTTCCTCTGTCAGCTGTAGAACACCCACTGCCTTCCTCTTCCTCTGTCATGCTGTAGAACACCCCACTGCCTTCCTCTTCCTCTGTCATGCTGTAGAACACCCACTGCCTTCCTCTTCTCTCTTCTGTCATGCTGTAAGAACTCCCAACTTGCTTTCCTCTTCCTCTGTCATGCTGTAGAACACCCCACTGCCTTCCTCTTCCTCTGTCATGCTGTAGAACACCTCACTGCCTTCCTCTGTCATGCTTTATGAGCAAACTGATCTATGTTAAACCAGTGTGGACATTTTCTGAGCTCTCTTCGCACATTTCCTCTCTCCCTCCACATAGACACACATGTTACGTGTTCTTTAAAGGTGGCATTTGTTTGTTCAGTCCTTTGTGTGTCACTAATTCATGCTTCCAATCACAGAACCCTTTAACGGTAAAGGTTGAATGTGATGACGCAGGCGAGCTGGACCGTAGTTTTCGACAGGGGAAACAAAAGGCTGTGTCAGTTCGTACTGAATACTCTAGCCAATATCGATTTATGTTACCTTGCATTAGATTCTTCCATAAATAATTACTATCTTACTGGAAACCTATCTAATGTCACCTGGTTGGGCTTCTCAACCCCAAGGTCATCTGGGGCTGCTCCTCTGGATGTGGGTGGCTCTGGTCCATGTGAACGATGCTGAATGTGTGGAGACAAAGAAGAGCTCTCCTGTAGGTACCAAAAAGATTCAAGGGTTATTTTCTCAAAAGTAAGGTTACAAGTTTATCAAGTTTCAAAGTAGAATTACTTTCCCATTGTTCCTCAACTGTAGTGTCTGATATACCATTTAGTAGCTCTGAGTCTCTACTTTTATCCAATGTAAAAAATAAATAAAAAATTCAAATGGTTCTACATAAGACCCAGTCGAGCCGGTCAAACTGAAACTTTCAATGGCCTAAATAACATACATAAATCAGTGTTATAGCAAAAACAATTAAAAGTACAAAAAAATATATATATTTTAAGCTTCATTCAACCATGTATTTTATTTGGATGGGCCAGGAGGTACGGCGGGCCAGGAGGTACGGCGGGCCAGGAGGTACGGCGGGCCAGGAGGTGCGGCGGGCCAGGAGGTGCGGCGGGCCAGGAGGTGCGGCGGGCCAAGCTCCCTAAGGCCCGCTCATAAAGCCAGCCCTGCTGTGACCACGGGTAGTCTGAAGTCTTTTGATTGTGGGGAGATTGGACCAAAGCGGCAGGCATGCACGTACAGGGAGCAGGAGAGGGGGCACTGAGGGATCCTCTGTCGATTCCGACCTCAGATCTGAGAGCGGCCCGGGCATGTGTTCGGGCCAACACCGAACCTCCACCCCAGCTCCAGACTCCAAATATTGGAATTGCAGGATTCCGTAGCCCATACTGTCGATGTTGATGATGTCAGTATTAAACGTAGCCCAGGTTGCCATGGCGACCCCGGGGAGCTCAGAGGCGTGATGGTGACAGAGCTCCCGGCAGTGGTTACCGAGGGCAGTGGTTACCGAGGGCAGTGGTTACCGAGG
>NW_019943636.1:53138-57101 GCF_002910315.2 Salvelinus sp. IW2-2015 | reverse complement strand
GCAGTGGTTACCGAGGGCAGAGTGGTTACCGAGGGCAGTGGTTACCGAGGACAGTGGCAACGCTGAGTCCAAGGCTGATAAGCCTGTCTCACAGACAATGGAGAATAATGTGCCCCGTGTAATTACACACACGCAGGGTGATGGTGGGGAGGAGTTAGAGGCAGTGGAGGGGAACAGCTCTGGATTCCACGGAGATGCCCGATGAAGGACGGAGGGAGAGATTGATACGCTGTCGGATATCCCCATCAATGGAGATATAGCATCTCAGGGTGTCCCAGTCAGGTTCACATTACAGCAGGTTCACATTACAGAGCAGGTTCACATTCACACAGGTTCATACAGCAGGTTCACAACAGGTTGACATTCAGCAGGTTGACATTACAACAGGTTCACATTACAGCAGGTTCACATTACAACAGGTTCACATTACAACAGGTTCACATTACAGCAGGTTCACAACTACAGCAGGTTCACAACTACAGCAGGTTCACAACTACAGCAGGTTCACAACTGCGCAGGTTCACATTACAACAGGTTCACATTACAACAGGTTACATTACTACAGGTTCACATTACAACAGGTTCACATTACAGCAGGTTCACATTACAACAAGTTCACATTATAGCAGGTTCACAGTACAGCAGGTTCCCATTACAACAGGTTCACATTACAGCAGGTTCACATTACAACAAGTTCACATTTATGCAGGTTCACAGTACAGCAGGTTCACATTACAACAGGTTCACATTACAACAGGTTCACATTACAGCAGGTTCACATTACAACAGTTGACACATTCACATTACTACAGGTTCACATTACACAGGTTCACATTACAACAGGTTCACATTACAGCAGGTTTCACATTACACAGGTTCAGCATTACAAAGGTTCACATTACAGCAGGTTCAATTACAACAGGTTCACATTACAGCAGGTTTGACTTACAACAGGTTCACATTACAACAGGTTGACATTACAACAGGTTCACATTACAACAGGTTGACATTACAACAGGTTGACATTACAGCAGGTTCACATTACAGCAGGTTGACATTACAGCAGGTTGACATTAAACAGGTTGACATTACAACAGGTTCACATTACAACAGGTTCACATTACAACAGGTTGACAACAGGTTCACATTACAAAGGTTCACATTACAACAGGTTCACATTACAGCAGGTTCACATTACAACAGGTTGACAACAGGTTCACATTACAGCAGGTTCACATTACAACAGGTTCACATTAACAACAGGTTGACATTACAACAGGTTCACATTACAACAGGTTGACAACAGGTTCACATTACAACAGGTTCACATTACAGCAGGTTCACATTACAACAGGTTGACAGTACAACAGGTTCACATTACAGCAGGTTCACATTACAGCAGGTTCACATTACAACAGGTTCACATTACAACAGGTTCACATTACAACAGTTGACACACAGGTTCACATTACAACAGGTTCACATTACAACAGGTTCACATTACAGCAGGTTCACATTACAACATGTTGACATTACAACAGGTTGACAACAGGTTCACATTACAGCAGTTCACATTACAGCAGGTTCACATTCAACAAGTTCACTTACAGCAGGTTGACAACAGGTTCACATTACAGCAGGTTCACATTACAACAGGTTCACATTACAACAGGTTCACATTACACCAGGTTGACAACAGGTTCACAATTACAGCAGGTTCACATTACAACAGGTTCACATTACAGCAGGTTCACATTACAGCAGGTTCACATTACAACAGGTTCACATTCAACAGGTTGACAACAGGTTCACATTACAACAGGTTCACATTACAACAGGTTGACATTACAGCAGGTTCACTTACAACAGGTTCACATTCACCAGGTTCACATTACACAGGTTCAATTACAGGCAGGTTCACATTACACAGGTTCACATTACAACAGGTTCACATTACAGCAGGTTCACATTACAACAGGTTCACATTACAACAGGTTCACATTACAGCAGGTTCACATTACAGCAGGTTCACATTACAACAGTTTCACATTACAGAAGGTTCACATTACAACAGGTTGACATTACAACAGGTTCACATTACAGCAGGTTGACATTACAACAGGTTCGCATTACAACAGGTTGACATTACAACAGGTTCACATTACAAAAGGTTCACATTACCAGGTTGACAGTACAACAGGTTCACATTACAGAGGTTCACATTACAGCAGGTTCACATTACAACAGGTTCACATTACAACAGGTTCACATTACAACCAGGTTGACAACAGGTTCACATTACAACAGGTTCACATTACAACAGGTTCACATTAAGCAGGTTCACATTACAACATGTTGACATTACCAACAGGTTGACAACAGGTTCACATTACAGCAGGTTCACATTACAGGCAGCATTAAACAAGTTCACATTACAGCAGGTTGACACCAAAGGTTCACATTACAGCAGGTTCACATTACAAACAGGTTCACATTACAACAGGTTCCACATTACAACAGGTTGACAACAGGTTCACATTACAGCAGGTTCACATTACAACAGGTTCACATTACAGCAGGTTCACATTACAGCAGGTTCAATTACAACAGTTTCACATTACAACAGGTTGACAACAGGTTCACATTACAACAGGTTCACATTACAACGGTGACATTACAGCAGGTTCACTTACAACAGGTTCACATTACACCAGGTTCACATTACAACAGGTTCACATTACAGCAGGTTCCCATACAACGGTTACATTAAAACAGGTTCACATTACAGCAGGTTCACATTACAACAGGTTCACATTACAACAGGTTCACATTACAGCAGGTTCACATTACAGCAGGTTACATTACAACAGTTTCACATTACAGCAGGTTACCATTACAACAGGTTGACATTACAACAGGTTCACATTACAGCAGGTTGACATTACAACAGGTTCGCATTACAACAGGTGAACATTACAACAGGTTCACATTACAAAAGGTTCACATTACAACAGTTTTGACATTACAGCAGGTTCACATTACAGCAGGTTCATTACAACAGGTCACATTACAACAGGTTCACATTACAGCAGGTTCACATTACAACAGGTTGACAACAGGTTCACATTACAGCAGGTTCACATACGCAGGTTCACTTACAACAGGTTCACATTACAGCAGGTTCACATTACAATAGGTTCACATTACAACAGGTTCACACATTACAACAGGTTGACATTACAACAGGGGCAGTGGTTACCGAGGGCAGTGGTTACCGAGGGCAGTGGTTACCGAGGGCAGTGGTTACCGAGGGCAGTGGTTACCGAGGGCAGTGGTTACCGAGGACAGTGGCAACGCTGAGTCCAAGGCTGATAAGCCTGTCTCACAGACAATGGAGAATAATGTGCCCCGTGTAATTACACACACGCAGGGTGATGGTGGGGAGGAGTTAGAGGCAGTGGAGGGGAACAGCTCTGGATTCCACGGAGAWGCCYGATGAAGGACGGAGGRAGAGATTGATACGCTGTCGGATATCCCCATCAATGGAGATATAGCATCTCAGGGTGTCCCAGTCAGGTTCACATTACAGCAGGTTCACATTACAGCAGGTTCACATTACAGCAGGTTCACATTACAGCAGGTTCACAACAGGTTGACATTACAGCAGGTTGACATTACAACAGGTTCACATTACAGCAGGTTCACATTACAACAGGTTCACATTACAACAGGTTCACATTACAGCAGGTTCACAACTACAGCAGGTTCACAACTACAGCAGGTTCACAACTACAGCAGGTTCACAACTGCAGCAGGTTCACATTACAACAGGTTCACATTACAACAGGTTCACATTACTACAGGTTCACATTACAACAGGTTCACATTACAGCAGGTTCACATTACAACAAGTTCACATTATAGCAGGTTCACACCCCCATCAGAATCCAGACCGCCATCATG
>NW_019943636.1:44428-51845 GCF_002910315.2 Salvelinus sp. IW2-2015 | reverse complement strand
TCTCCGTTTTGTTGTTAGAGAGAGAACCTTGTTGAATGTGAAACCTGCTGTTACGATGTGAACCTGGCTGTACAATGTGAACTGATTGTCAACCTGTTGTAGTTCGAACATGTTTGTAATGTGAACCTGCTGTAATGTGAACCTGTTGAGTCGAACTTATGTGAACGTGTATGTGAACCTGTTTGTCAATGTGAACCTGTTGTAAATGTTGAACCTGTTGTCAACCTGTTGTAATGTGAATCTGTATTGTCTGTAATGTGAACCTGTGTAATGTGAAGTGCATGTGTATGTGAACCTGCTTGTAATGTGAAACCTCTGTAATGTGTGAACCTGCATTAATCTTGACCTTGTATATGTGAACGCTGTATGTGAACTTGTTAATCGAGCGTGTTTGTTGTGACCTGCCTGATGTGCCTGGATTGAACCTGTTGTAATGTTGAACCTGCTGTAATGTGAACCTGTTCTATGCTGAAACCTGTTGTCAACTGAATTTAATGGTGAACCTGTGTGAAATTGAACCTGTGTTGTCACGGCTGTGTAATGTGAACTCTGTTGTATAGGTTGAACTCTGTTAGATAATGTGAAACCTGCCGTGGTCAGGATGTGAAACGCTGTGGTGGAATGCTGAACCTGCTGTATGTGAAAACCTGTATTTGTAACCGGTGTGTAACCATGTAACCCTTGGGTAATGTATGCTGTTGTAATATGAACCTGTCTGCAATGTAACCTTTTATGTGAATGTTTGTCAACTGTTGTAATAGTGAACCGTGCCTGTAATGTGAACCTGTTGTAATGTGAACCTGCTTGTAATGTGAAACCTGCTTGTAATGTCAACCTGTTGTAATGTGAACCTGTTGTAATGTGAACCTGCTTTGTAATGTGAACCTGTTGTAATGTGAACCTGTATTGTAATGTGAACCTGCATGTAATGTGAACCTGTTGTGTAATGTGAAACCTGCTTGTACATGTGAACCGCTGTGTAATGTGTGAACCCTGGTTGTCAACTGTTGTAATGTGAACCTGCCTGTATGGGAACTGTCTGTAAATGTTGTAAACCTGTTGTAATGTGAACCTTAATGTCAACCTGTTGTAATGTGAACCTGTGTGTGAGTAATCTGTATATGGTCAACCTGCTGTGTAATGTGAACCTGTTTATAGTATCCTGTTGTAATGTGAACCTGCTTGTAATGTGAACTGTTGTAATGTGAACCTGTGTAATGTGAACCTGTTGTGATGTGAACCTCGTGTAATGTGAACCTGGTGTTGTAATGTGACTGGTAAGTGAACCTGTCTTTTAATGTAACCTGTTTGTATGTGAACCTGCTGTAATGTGAACCTGCTGTACATGTGAACCTGGTGTAATGTCAACCTGTTGTAATGTGAACCTGTTGTAATGTGGAACCTGGTGTAGAACCTGTTGTAATGTGAACCTGTTGTCAAGCCTGTTGTAATTGTGAACCTGTTTGAATGTGAACCTTGTTTTGTAATGTGAACTTGTGTAATGTGAACTGTACTGTAATGTGCAACCTGTTTCCTGTGTAATGTTGAACCTGCTTAGTACAATGTTACTGCATGCTTTATCTGAACTTTGTCAACCTGCCTTAATGTGAACACTTTTGTAATGTGAACCTCGTAAGTGCTCTGCTGTAATGTGAACCTTTGTCCTGTGTAACATGTTGTAAGGACCTGCTGTATGTAAACCTGTGAATTGACCTTAACCTTTGTCACTGTATGTGAACCTTTGTAATGTGTAACTTTGGTATGTGATACCTGCTGTAATGTGACCTGCTGTAATGTGAACCTGTTGTAGCTGTCAACCTCGTTGTAATGTGATAATAACCTGTTGTAATGTGAACGCTGTTGTAAGCGAATGTTGTAATTAACCTCGAATGTGACGTGTGTGTCAAACCTGTGAATGACCTTCTGTAATCGTGACTTGTTGTGAACCTCGTATGTGGAAGCCTGCTGTAATGTGAACCTGTTGTAATGTAACCTGTGTGTAATGTGAACCTGCTTGTAATGTGAACCTGTTTTAATTGAACCTGTTGTCAGTGAACCTGTGTAGTTAATGTGAAGTAACCTGGTATGTGAACTTTGTAAGTGAACCTGCTGTACATGTCACCTGTTGAACTTGTAATGTGAACCTGTTGTCAACCTGTTTGTAATTGGTGAAACCTTGTTGTTAATGTGAAACTTGCTGTATGTGAACTGCCTGTGTGATTACTGTGAGTTGAACGCTGTGTAATGTGAACGCTATTGACCTTTGTTCAACTGTGTAACAACAGGTTGTAATTGCTGCTAATACCTGCACCTTTGTAATGTGAACCTGGTTGTTAATGTGAACGTGTTCAACCTTGTAATGTGAACCGTCTGTATGTGAACCTTTTGTACAACCTGCTGTACATGTGTGAAACTGCTTAATTGACTGCTTAATGTGAACCTGCGTAATGTGACCTGCTGTAATGTGAACCTGTCTGTCAAACCTGTTGTAATGTGCAACCATGTTGCTTGAACTGTGACCGTGTGTATGTGAACCTTTGTCACTGTTAATGTGAAACCTGTTGTAATGTCAGAACCTGTTGTTACTGTTGTAAATGTAACCTTTGTAATGTGAACCTGTTGTAATGTGAACCTGCTTAAGTGAAACCGTGTCTGTAATGTGAACCGTATGTCACGTTGTATGTGAACCTAGCTGTAATGTGAACTCTGCTGTTGTCAACCTGTTGTAATGTGAACCTGAATGTCCCTGTAATGTGAACCTGTTGTAATGTGAATGTGTAATGGTGAACCTGGTTGCACTGTGTAATGGAACTGCTGTAATGTAACCTGTGTTGTGATGTGTAATGTGAACGTGTGTCAACCTTTTTGGTAATGTGGAACCTGTGTAATGTCAACCTGTATGTAAGTCAACCTTGACTTTAATGCAATTACCTGCTGTAATGTGAAGTAAACCTGTAAATGTCAACTGTCTGATGTGACGTGTATGTACCGTTGAATTGAACTGTGTAATGTAACCGTATGTGCTTTGTTGTAATCCTTGAAAACCTGTATTTTGTAATGTGAACCTGCTTGTAATGTGAACCTGCTGGTATGTGCTGTTGTATAACCTTTTTAATGTGAACCTGTTAGTAATGTGAACGTTGCATCTGTATTATGTGAAACTTGCTTTAATGTGAACCTGTTTGTAATGTGAACCTGCGTTGTAATGTGAACCTGCTGCGTGAACTGTAAATGTAACTTTTAATGGAAAGCCTGTAATGTGAACCTGTTGTATGTGAACGGACTGTGAACCTGCTATAATGTCGAACTGTTGTAAGTGTGAACTGCTGTAATGTGAACCTGTGTATTGAACCTGTGTTGTGAAACCTGTTGTAATGTGAACCTGTTGTAATGTGAACCTGCTTGTTGTGACTGCTTATTGTGACCTGTCATGTAAGTGTGAACCTGCTGTATTGTTGAACCTGTGTTAGAACCTGTTGTGAATGTAACTGTGTGTTTAATGTGAAAACCTGCTGTAATGTGAACCGTGTAATGGACTGCTTTGTACCTGTTGTCGAACCTGCTGTAAATGTGAACCTTGCTGGTAATGTGAACCTGCTGTAATGATGGAACTGCTGTAATGTGAAACCTGTTTCAACCTGTTGTAATTCAACATGTTGTTAATGTGAAACCTGCTGGATGTGAACTGTTGTTTATTAATTTCTGTTGTATGTGAACCTGTTGTCAACCTGTTGTAATTGTGAACCCTGTTGTAATGTGAACCTGTTGTAATGTTAACCTTGCTGTAATGTTTGAACCTGCTGTTAATGTGAACCTGTTGTTTACCTTGGTCACCTTGTTGATTGTGAACCTGTTGTAGATGCTGAACCTCCGTTGGTTATTGTTCAACCTGTTGTAGGATGCGGACCTGTTGTGAATGTCAACCTGCTGTAATGTGAACCTGTTGTAAGTGTAACCTTTGTAATGTGAAACCTGTCTGTAATGTTAAACTGTGTCATGTGTAAGCCTGCTGTATATGGTGAACCTGCTGTAATGTGAACCTGTTTTAATTGTGAACCTTGTAATGTGAACCTGCGTAATGTGAACTGTTGTAATGTGAACCTGTGCATTTTTTGTTAATGTGAACCTGCTCGTGTAATGTGAACCTTTGTATGTGAAACAGTGTTAATGTGAACCTGGTTGGAAGCTGAAACCTGCATGTAATGGTCAATCCGTGTGTTGTAATGTGAAACCTGTTGTAATTGTGAACTGTGTCAACCTGTGGTAATTGTGAACCTGTTTGTAATTGTGAACCTGCTGTAATGTGAACCTGCTGTAATGTTAAACCTGTATGTAATGTGAACCTGCTGTAATGTGAACCTGTTGTCAAACCGTTTTGAATTGGTATGAACCTGTTGTAATTGGGAACCTCGCATGTGTGTAATGTGAACTGCTGGTGAATGTGAACCTGTTGTCAACCTGCCTGTAATGTGAACGTTTTAAATTGTTGAACCTGCAGTATGTGAACCTGCTGTATGTAACCTGTTGTCAACCTGTTGTAATTGTCAACATTTTGTAATGTGAACCTGCTGTATGGTGAAACCTGTGTAATGTGAACTGTTGTAGTGAAACCTGTTGTCACCTGTCTGTAATGTAACCTCTTGTAATGTAAACCTGTGGTAATGTGAACCTGCTGAATGTGAACCTGCTGTAATGAACCTGTTGTTACTGTCAACCTGTTGTATGGACCTGCTGTAATGGAACCTGGGTAATGTGACCTGTTTCAACCTGTGTGTATGTGAACCTGTTAATGTCAACCTGTTTTAATGTGAATCCTGTGTGGTAATTGTGAACCTGCTGGAATGTGAACCTGTTGTCATGGATCCCTGTTTTTTGTAATGTGAACCTGCTGTAATTGTGAACGTTGTAATGTGAACCTTTGTAATGTGAACCTGTGATCCAACGCGTGATTGTTAATGGGAAACCTGTTGTTAATGTGACCTGTTGTAATAGTCAAACCTGTTGTAAAATTGTCAACCTGCTGTAATGTCACCTGCTGTAATGTGAACCCTGCGTAATGTCAACCTGTTGTAATGTCAACCGGTTGTAATGTGAACCTGTGTAAGTCAACCTGTTGTAATGTGAAACCTGTGTGTAATGTCAACCTGCTGTAATGTGAAACCTGTTGGAATGTGAACCTGCTGTAAGTGAAACCTGTTGTAATGGACCTGTTTGTATGGCTGAACCTGCTGTAATTGAACCTTTGTAATGTGAAACCTGTTGTAATGTGAACCGTAAGTAATGTGAGAACCTGTTGTCAATTGTTGTAATGTAAACCTGCTGTAATCGTGAACCTGTTGTAATGTGAACCTGTATGTAATGCGGAACCTGCTGTACTCTGATCTTGATGGGGTCTGATCATAATGGGTCTGATCCTAATGGGTCTGATCCTAATGGGTCTGATCCTAATGGGTCTGATCATAATCCTAATGGGTCTGATCATAATGGGGTCTGATCATAATGGGGTCTGATCATAATGGGTATGATCCTAATGGGTCTGATCATAATAGTATGATCATAATCTCTATACTCTATATCTATAATATCTGTGGAAATCTGTCCTTTAGTCTGATTTTGAGAATTTTCGTTCCAACCGCCATGTCTTTGTAAGCCGCAGAGAAGATGAAAGGATGATCTCTGCATGTGTGGTTCCCACCGTGAAGCATGGAGGAGGAGGTGTGATGGTGTGGGGGTGCTTTGCTGGTGACACATCTCATCTGGTTTGGACTTAGAGGGACTATAATTTGTTTTTCACCAGGACAACGACCCAACACACCTCCAGGCTGTGTAAAATATATTTTATCAAGAAGGAGAGTGATAGAAAGTGAAAGGGGGATACCTAGTCAGTKGTCCAACTGAATGCCTTCAACTGAAATGTGTCTTCCGCATTTAACCCAACCTCTCTAAATCAGTGAAGTGCGCAGGGCAGCCTTAATCGTCATCCACGTCTTCGATGATGTGCTGCACCAGATTACATGACCTCCACAATCACCTGACCTCAGTCCAATTGAGATGGTTAGGGATGAGTTGGACCGCAGAGTGAAGGAAAAGCAGCCAACACGTACTCAGCATATGTGTGAACTCTTTCAAGACTGTTGGAAAAGCATTCCAGGTGAAGCTGGTTGAGAGAATACAAAGAGTGTGCAAAGTTGTCTTCAAGGCAAAGGGTGGCTACTTTGAAGAATATCAAATATTAAATATATTTTGATATGTTTAACACTTTCTTGGTTACTACATGATTCCATATGTGTTATGTCATCGTTTTTATGTCTTCAGTATGATTCTAAAATGTAGAATAATACTCAAATAAAGAAAAACTCCTGAWTGAGTAGGTGTGTCCAAACGTTTGACTGGTACTATATGCTGGATGTGAATTGTGATTACACATAATAATGTAATTAAAAAGATTCTGTACTCTTTAACCTGCAGTTCTGCAAGTAACGCTCACGAGCCTAAAGTGACCTCCCGAAAACTGTGTACTACATGACATCTGTACAGCTATGTGCATCAAGCTCTCTCTCACACTCTGCTATGTGTGCATCTAGCTACCTGTCATTCAAATGACGAGGGGCTGAATCTCATTGGTTGGACTTGAATTGCTAGGGGGCTGGCCGACGAGGGGAAAAATTTAGGGAAGATGGTGCAGTTTCCAGAAAATAATCGCTTTCAATCTTGGGATTTCGTGGCTAATTGAGATAAGACAGTAATTCTGCTCATAGATTATGCATGTGTGAACTACACATTGACACATCCAGCCTGAATCGGGAAGTTTAAACATACACCTGCATACAGGTAGTCACTCACATACACCTGCATACAGGTAGTCACTCACATACACCTGCATACAGGTAGTCACTCACATACACCTGCATACAGGTAGTCACTCACTCACACACACACACACTACCATCCTTGGTAGGTGGCAATTAAAAAGTGCATGTCATGGCTGACATTAGAGTGACTCAGGTTTCCTCTGCAGACTCTGGCGACCTTCTCTCTCTCTCTCTCCTTCTATCCTCCTCCCTCCCTTTCTCCTCCTTCCCTCTTCTCTCCATCCCTCCTTCCTTCCTCCCTCCATCCCTCCCTCTTCTCTCTCTTCTCTCCATCCCCTCCTTCCTCCCCCTATTTCACCCTCCTCTTGAATTATTCAGTCTATATCTCAGCTAGTCTTTACCCAGATGTCATTATTTCCCTCAGTGAGAAGGGCGTTCTGCACATTATCATGATCATCCATTTCATATGGCTGACTGGCTGGCTGACTGGCTGGCTGGCTCCATGGCTGGCTGCATGGCTGGCTGGCTCGCCCCATGGCTGGCTGGCTGGCCCTGCATGGCTGGCTGTCTGGCTGTCTGGCTGTCTGGCTGGCTGGCTCAAGAGG
>NW_019943636.1:42090-43504 GCF_002910315.2 Salvelinus sp. IW2-2015 | reverse complement strand
AGACCTACTGTAGGCAGTGTATGTTGATGTGAACTAACCTGTAGTCACTCACATACACCTGCATACAGGTAGTCACTCACATACACCTGCATACAGGTAGTCACTCACATACACCTGCATACAGGTAGTCACTCACCTATACCTGCATACAGGTAGTCACTCACCTGTGAGCCAGCCAGCCAGACAGCCAGACAGCCAGACAGCCAGCCATGCAGGGCCAGCCAGCCAGCCATGGGGCGAGCCAGCCAGCCATGCAGCCAGCCATGGAGCCAGCCAGCCAGTCAGCCAGCCAGTCAGCCATATGAAATGGATGATCATGATAATGTGCAGAACGCCCTTCTCACTGAGGGAAAATAATGACATCTGGGTAAAGACTAGCTGAGATATAGACTGAATAATTCAAGAGGAGGGTGAAATAGGGGGAGGAAGGAGAGGATGGAGAGAGAGAGAGAGAGAGAGGGAGGGATGGAGGGAGGAAGGAAGGAGGGGATGGAGAGAAAGAGGGAAGGAGGGAGAAAGGGAGGGAGGGAGGATAGAAGGAGAGAGAGAGAGAGAAGGTCGCCAGAGTCTGCAGAGGAAAACCGAGAAGTTACATACAGTTAGGAATAACTATAGGAACTAGGCTAAATACCGGTACTAACTACAGTAGGAATAACCTATAGGAACTAGGATGAATACCGGTACATACATACAGTAGGAATAACCTATAGGAATAGGCATGAATACCGGTACATACATACATAGGATAACCTATAGGAACTAGCATGAATACGGTAATACATACAGTAGGAATAACCTATGGGAACAAGGCATGAATACCGGTACATACTACGTGGATACCTTGTGAACAGGATGAATAGTAATACATACGTAGGATAACCTAAGGAATAGGCATGAATACCGGTACTACATACAGTGGCATTCTTTCATCACACCCAACACACAGCACGTTAGACTTGATGGACTCTGAACCACCACACACGAATACAAACACACACACACACACACACACACACTTTACAAAGTATCTACGTGACTCCACACCTCTCCGTGATTGTACCCATGATTAACACATTCTAACCATACACTATTAATCTGGTTGTGTCACATTGGATAATACTTGTATTGAAGAGAGGCTGTGTCTAATAGTATAATACAGGGATGTTGCCATTCTTTCATTGATTTGGGATTGAGGCGTATAGCTGGATGCAGATACATGCTACGGAGACAGTATATTAGGAACATGGTTATATAACTAACATGTTAAGAGGCGTTAGACCAGAACGTTGATACCATTGTTTGATAAGTTGATAACCAGTTAGTCATGAACATTGAACATGAACATTAGTGGTTACGCCTAGTCGGAATATTGGAGAAGGCAGAGAAGGGCTCTAGCCAATCAGACACTTCAGAC
>NW_019943636.1:30064-35201 GCF_002910315.2 Salvelinus sp. IW2-2015 | reverse complement strand
ACTCTAATGTCAGCCAGTGACATGCACTTTTTAATTGCCACCTACCAAGGATGAGTGTGTGTGTGTGTGTGTGTGTGGATGTGGGTATTTGACCTGGATAGTGGCGAGAAGCAATGGGCCGTACGGACGCTGTATCCACACTTAACATGTCTATAATGGTAGCCTTCTTGTATGACAGGCAGAGATGGTGGGACAACATTTTTCACAGGGGTGTTGGATTATTTATTATTTTACTTACGAGTCTTTTGTGGGCTGTGTCAATCCGTCCGTTTAAGGTAGAGATAGCTGGTTGCATGGGCTGTGTCTCTATCCCACCACATCCGCCCGATGTCGGCCTTCCGCATCAGCGGTGGAAGGTGGCTGAGCTACAGTAGAGTTTTGTCGGACCGTGAGACATCACAAAAACAACACGATGGTTGTTCTCTCCGTTATGCTCTACGACCGTCCAAAAGTCCCACGGGACTCGTCTGAATTTGGTAATGCTGACGTGCCAACTTCTGTCTGTAGCGTTAGAACCGTTTGAGCTACAAACTAATATGACCACTCTATAGAAAGATTAGATTCTCGAGAACATGATGTTCTTCTTTGTTTTTCTCTACGTGTTACAGAACTCTTCTGAAGGTAACCCGGTACCGGTTAAAACAATTCATGGATTTCCTTTTTTATGTGACCAAAAAAACACAAATATTTCCTGATCTATCTTATGTCTCCTAGATATAGGACAAACACTTTAAAACCTTATTCCTTATGATTTCTTTGTGGACTGGTCTGTTTTGCCATTTGTGAATGAGTTATTCAACACATTTCTATGGGCTATAGTAGTAAAGGTTAAATTCAATATTATATTCCCCCCAAAATGTATATTATGCTTGTTTTATGCCTACAGGGGTCCTTAACATTCTAAATCAAATAGCTAAATGATTCTTGGTATGACCATTTTAAAACAATTCCATATGTCGGTTTAGTAGAAGCTAGAAGACAAATGAATGATAATACATAATAAATAAATAGGTAGTCAGAAGAATAAATGTCTTAATTGAAATTAATAAATGATTGAATGCATACAATGAATGAATGAGTCATCTGTAAAGCTTTGTCCTACAATAATGCTCCTCTTTATGGGACCGGGACCGGGAAGGGACCGGGACCGGGAAGGGACCGGGACCGGGACCGGGAAGGGACTGGGACCGGGAAGGGACCGGGAAGGGACCGGGACCGGGAAGGGACTGGGACCGGGAAGGGACCGGGAAGGGGCCGGGACCGGGAAGGGACTGGGACCGGGAAGGGACCGGGAAGGGACCGGGAAGGGAACGGGACCGGGAAGGGACTGGGACCGGGAAGGGACCGGGAAGGGGCCGGGACCGGGAAGGGACTGGGAAGTGACCGGGAAGAAAACGCTCTAAACAGGGTCTAAGCGCCTAAATATTCTTCCCTTGCAAATATTTTCAGACTAAACTCAGTGTAAAAAACTAAATTCCATGTTTCTGATGTAAAATTCACTTCGTCATTGATGAATATTTTACGTTCTTGAAATACTGACATCTGTTTATATAGAAGAATCAATCGCTGAATAAAACACCCAAATAAATCTTATCATATCGATTCACTCCTTTTCCCGAGACAAAAAATAACATTTGGTGTATCATTGTAGTGCAACAAATACTTCATTCTGCAGGAGTTAGTTTCATATTAGTTTACATTTTCTGATGTTACAGGACTGTCAGTGTCCAGATTTCAGTTAGTATTCCATTTAAACCATCTCAAGTTCAAAGGTCTCATTTCAGCTGTCTCATCTCAGCTCTGTCATGTCAGCTGTCTCATTTCAGCTCTGTCATGTCAGCTGTCTCATTTCAGCTCTGTCATTTCAGCTGTCTCATTTCACCTCTGTCATTGTCAGCTGCTCTCAGTTCTGCTCTGTCCATTTCCAGCTGTCTCACTTTCAGCTTCTGTCATGTCAGCTGTCTCATTTCAGCTCTGGCAGTTCAGCTGTCTCATTCTCACGCCTGTCAATTTCAGCTGTCCTCATTTCTCTCTGTCACTTTCAGCTCTTGTCATTTCCAGCTGTTCTCATTTCTGCCTCTGTCATTTCAGCTTCTCCATTTCAGCTCTGTCATGTCCAGCTGTCTCATTTGCAGCTCTTGTCATTTCAGCTGTCTCAATTTCTGAGCTCTGTTCATTTCAGGCTGTCTCATTTCAGCTCTGTCATGATCAGCTGTCTCATTATTCTGCTCTGTCATTTCAGCTGTTCTCATGTTCAGCTCTGTCATGTCAGCGTTCGCATTCAGCATGTCTCATTTCAGCTGTTCTCATTTCAGTCTGTCATTTCAGCTCTTGTCATTTGTTCGGCGAAAGTAAAACATGTTTAATAATGCAACTATATTAGTTCTCTCACAATATTGCAATCTTTCACAGTAAACAAGTCATCACAATAATACTCCAAGTATCACAGTAATAGAGACAGTCTTCACAGTCGTTACATATTATTAGTAGTGCACGAGTAAATAAAGTTAAAGTAGATTTTATTTGTTCTGAAGGTACAGGCTAGTTACAATGCACAATGAATAGTTGCCACACATACCATTCTGTCTCATTAGACTAGATGTAACACAGTTAAACATAATACACAATAATTAGTTATCGATATGTACATTTTGGTTGGTTGCACGACGACAACGGTTACAGAAGATACATTTCGGTTCCGTAGATCTGGGGATGATTAGTTGACCATGATGGGTATGAGGCCAGAATGGAATTAGCCAGGACACTGGGGTTAACACCTCTGAGCTTCTTACGATTAAGTACCATGGCGATCTTTAGTGACCACAGAGAGTCAGGACACCCATCTAAACATTCCATCCCAAAACGATAGCACCCGACACAAGGCAATGTCCCCAATCACTGGCCCTGGGATATTCTTATCCCAGAGAAAGGTGCCCCCTGCTCGGCCCTCCTAACACCACCTTCCAGCAGAAGCTGGCTCTCCCTTCCAGGGACCAACAGGACAACCCTGCTTAGAAACTTTCGAAGCAAGCCAAGTAGCTCGATGCTGCGGTGTATTGATGGTGGAATGGGGCGCGGGTGGTAGGATGCAGGTGGTATATGCGCAGGGTGGTACGATGCAGGGTGTAGGATGCAGGGTGGTATGAGCAGGGGTTGGTACGATGCAGGGTGGTAGGATGCAGGGTGGTAGGATGCAGGGTGGTAGGATGCAGGGGGTCAGGATGCAGGGTGGTATGATGCAGGTGTACGATGCAGTCTGTGTATGATGCAGGTCGGTATGATGCAGGGGGTACGATGCAGGGGGAGGATGCAGGTCGGTAAGGAATGCCAGTGGTACGATTGCAGGGATGGTACGATTGCAGGGTTGGTATGATCAGGGTGTATGAATGCAGGGCTGGTATGATGCAGTGGTACGATGCAGAGGTGGTGAGCAGGGGTCGGTACCAATGCAGGTGTAGCGATGCAGCGGTGGCTATGATGCAGGGTGTACGATGCAGTGGTATGATGCACGTGGTACAATGCAGCGGTGGTAGGATTGCAGCGGTGGATATGGATGCAGGGTGGTACGATGCAGGTGCGTACGACTGCAGAGGTGGCTACGATGCAGTGGTACGATGCAGGTGGTATGAGCAGGGTGGTACGTATGCAGCGTGGCTACAACTGCCAGGTGGTACGATGCAGCGTGGTCACGATGCAGGTGGTACCAATGCAGGGTGTACGATGCAGGGTGTTACGATGCAGGGTGGTATGATGCAGGGTGGTAGGATGCAGGGTGTACGATGCTGCGGTTGGGACAATGCAGGGTGGTACGATGCAGGGTGGTACGGATGCAGGGTGGTATTGTGCAGGTGGTACGATGCAGGGTGGACCAATGAGGGTGGCTTACGGATGCAAGGGTGGTATGATGCAGGTGTATGATGCAGGTGGTACTAGTGCAGGTGTACGATGCATAGGGTCGGTATGCATGCAGGGTGGTACAATGCAGGGTGGTAGGATGCAGGGTGGTATGATGCAGGGTGGTACGATGCAGGGTGGTACGATGCAGGGTGGTACGATGCAGGGTGGTACGATGCAGGGTGGTATGCTGCTAGGTGGTGTGGCTGGGTGGTATGCTGCTAGGTGGTATGCTGCAGGGTGGTATGCTGCTGCGTGGTATGATGCAGGGTGGTGTGGCTGGGTGGTATTCTGTTGGCCATTAAATGCAGAAGATACATTTGGCTGAATGTATTCAGTTGTGTAAATGACTCGGTTCTCCCTTCCCCCATAAAAAATAATGTTTGAATACTTATTCACTCAAGATATTTCAGCTTGTCATTGTTTTTTTTCATTTGTTAAATTCTTTCGAAAAACATAATTCCACTTTGACATTAATGTGTATTGTGCGTAGGCCAGTGACACAAAATCTAAAATTACAACTCAGTCTGTAACGTAACAAAAAGGTGGAACAAGACACACACACGTTCCGATGACACTGTAAAGAAGTAAACCATCACATTAGTTCACGCAACCAGAAGCTTGCAGTAATTTCCATGATATTATGCCTGGTAAAAACAGATAGCTTATATTGACACAGGAGGGTTATCCTGTAAGCTTCCATCATATTGACAAGGAGGGTTATCCACTAAGCTTCCATCATATTGACAGTGGAGGGGTATCCACTAAGCTTCCATCATATTGACAGAGGAGGGTTATCCTGTAAGCTTCCATCATATTGACAGAGGAGGGTTATCCACTAAGCTTTGGGATACCCTCTTCAATATGATGGAAGCTTACAGGATAACCCTCCTCTGTCATATGATGGAAGCTTACAGTAAACCTCCTCTGTCAATATGATGGAAGCTTAGTGGATAACCTCCTTGTCAATATGATGGAGCTAGTGGATAACCCTCCTCTGTCAATATAGATGGAAGCTTACAGATAACCCTCCTCTGTCAATATGATGGAAGCTTACAGATAACCCTCCTCTGCAATATGATGGAAGCTTATGGATAACCTCTCTGTCAATATGATGGAAGCTTATGGATAACCTCCTCTGTCAATATGATGAAGTAGATAACCCTCCTCTGCAATATATGAAGCTAGATAACCCTCTCTTCAATATGATGAAGCTTACAGGATAACCTCTGTCAATATGATG
>NW_019943636.1:26405-29781 GCF_002910315.2 Salvelinus sp. IW2-2015 | reverse complement strand
TAAGCTTCCATCATATTGACAGAGGAGGGTGATCCACTAAGGTAGTGCCTGGTGGTCGGGAATTAAGCGTTTTCCTTACCGAGTTAGATTATTATGTAAATACATGTTTCTGTCCAAAGCTTTCCTTACCCATACCAATTGCTTTATTGTCATATACATGATTACTCATTAACCTCGGATTACAGGTGACATATATGGGTCATACCTACAGTATACTCATATACCCATACACACTAGAAGGCAAACCATGTCTTTACCAGTGACCGGGCAGAGGATGGTGTGTCACAGACTGAGAGACCTGGGTGTGTGGGGTGGGAAGGTGAAGGTTAGTTGGAGGGTCACGGAGGAACATTCATTCCTCTTCTGGCCTGCCTGTSAACCAGCCCGTGGATAATGGTAGAGAGAGACGAAGTCAGGAGCCATTTAACTTGTTCTCCTCATCCATCCGGTTAATTTAAGACCTTCATTTAGATTTGGTATTTTGGGGGCACTTAGGATAATTATCACTTAATTGAAATGGACCATATCAAATTGGAGCCTCATTACAATCTTTAAGAAATMATTTCWACAGAGCCTTCAGAAAGTRTTCACACTCGTTGACTTTTTCCACATTTAGTTGTTTTACAGTGTGAATTAAACAYGGTTTTGTCACCGGGCTACAAACAATATCCTATAACGTCAAAGTGTACTTATGTTTTTATACATTTTTACAAATGAATAAAAAATGAAAAACTGAAATAGCTTGAGTCTGTAAGTATTCAACCCCTTTGTTAATTGCAAGCTTAAATATGTCCAGGAGTAACGATATGTTTAACAAGTCACAAAATAAGTTGCATGGATTCACTCTGTGTGTGCAATAATAGTGTTTAAGGTGATTTTTGAATGACTACCTCTCCTCTGTACCCCACACATCTGTAAGGTCCCTCAGTCGAGCATTGAATTTCAAACACAGATGTCAAAGACCAGGGAGGTTTTCCAATGCCTCGCAAAGAAGGGCACCTATTGGTAGATGGGTAAAAATATATAGATATATATATATTTATTGAATATCCCTTTGAGCATGATAACGTTGTTAATAATACTTTGGATGGTGTATCAATACACCCAGTTACTACAAAGATACAGGCGTCCTTCCTAACTCAGTTGCCAGAGAGGAAGGAAACCACTCAGGGATTTCACCATRAGGCCAACGGTGACTTTAAAACAGTTACAGAGTTTAATGGCTGTGATGGGAGAAAACTAAGGATGGATCAACATTGTAGTTACTCCACAATACTAACCTAATTGAAAGAGTGAAAAGAAGGAAGCCAAAACATACATCCTGTTTGCAACAAGGTACTCGAGTAATAGTGTAAAAAATGTGCTTTTTTTGTCCTGAAAACAAAGTGTTATGTTCGGGGCAAATCCAATACAACACATTACTGAGTACCACACTCCATATTTTCAAGCATAGTGATGGCTGCATCATGTTATGGGTATGCTTGTCATCTGTAAGGACTGGATAGTTTTTCAGCCAAAAATAAGAAATGTAAAGGAAAACCTGGTTAAGTTTACCAGCAGAACTATAACCTAAAACACAARGCCAAAACTATACTGGAGTTGCTTACCAAGAAGACAGTGAATATTCCTGAGTGGCTGAGTTACAGTTTTGACTTAAATCTGCTTGAAAATCTATGGAAAGACCTGAAATGGTTGTCTAGCAATGATCATCAACCAATTTAACAGAACTTGAATCATTTTTTAAAAAGAATAATGGGCAAATGTTGCACAATCCATGTGTGGAAAGCTCTTAGACTGTTCACAGCTGTAATCGCTGCCAAAGGTGCTTCTACAAGGTATTGACTCAGGGGAGGTAATACTTATGTGATATTTCATTTTCATTTTCAATACAATTGCAAATWGTTTTTTTGCTCCGTCGTTATGGGGTATTGTGTGTAGATGGGTGAGATTTTGTATTTATTTGTATCAATTTTGAATTCAGGCTGTAACACAACAAMATGTGGAATARGTCAAGGGTTACGAACACTTTATGAAGGCACTGTATTTCTGTACTGATTCCAGCCTATGGGTATCTTAGAAGTGGAGTTGTGCCATACATTTTTTTGTCATTGTAATTATTCTACAAAGGGAAAGATTTTTTGTCCCTTTTCAAAAACAAACATCCATTTAAAAAAATATATATATTATGTTTTAAGAAGAGAGATAATGGAGGGGAGTACAGGGGTAACTACTGATACTAATCGGAGGGAGTACAGGGTAACTACTGATTAATGGAGGGGTACAGGGGTAACTACTGATATAATGGGGGGAGTACAGGGGTAACTACTGATATAATGGAGGGGTACAGGGGTAACTACTGATATAATGGGGGTACAGGGGTAAATACTGATATAATGGAGGAGTACAGGGGTAACCTATGATATAATGGGGGAGTACAGGGGTAAACTACTGATATAATGGAGGAGTACAGGGGTAACTACTGATATAATGGGGAGTACAGGGGTAAATACTTATATAATGGAGGAGTACAGGGGTAACTACTGATATAATGGGGGATACAGGGGTAAAATTGATATAATGGGGAGTACAGGGGTAACTACTGATTTAATGGAGGAGTACAGGGGTAATACTGATTAATGAGGAGTACAGGGTAACTACTGATATAATGGGGGAGTACAGGGGGTAAATACTGATATAATGGAGGGGAGTACAGGGGTAAACTACTGAATAATGGAGGAGTACAGGGGTAACTACTGATTTAATGGAGGGTAACAAGGGGTAACTACTGATATAATGGAGGAGTACAGGGGTAACTACTGATATAATGGGGGAGTACAGGGGTAACTACTGATATAATGGAGGAGTACAGGGGTAACTATGATATAATGGGAGTACAGGGTAAATACTGATATAATGAGGAGTACAGGGGTAACTACTGATATAATGGGGGAGTACAGGGGTACCTACTGATATAATGGAGGAGTACAGGGGTAACTACTGATATAATGGAAGGGGTACAGGGGTAACTACTGATATAATGGAGGAGTACAGGGGTAACTACTGATATAATGGGGAGTACAGGGGTAATACTGATATAATGGGGGGAGTACAGGGGTAAATACTGATATAATGGGGGAGTACAGGGGTAACTACTGATATATAATGGAGGAGTACAGGGGTAATACTGATATAATGGAGGGGTACAGGGGTAACTACTGATATAATGGAGGAGTACAGGGGTAACTTACTGATATAATGGGGGAGTACAGGGGTAAATACTGATATATAATGGAGGAGTACGGGGTAACTACTGATATAATGGGGGAGTACAGGGTAAATACTGATATAATGGAGGAGTACAGGGGAGTAAGGGTAC
>NW_019943636.1:0-20696 GCF_002910315.2 Salvelinus sp. IW2-2015 | reverse complement strand
ATGTTTTTTATCTTACCATTTAAATATTTTTCAGGATATGGTTCTATTATCATCAATTATTGTTGCACAATTGGATATTCAGTGTGTCTTTTCTTAGAAGGAAAAATAACGTCCTGTAAAAGTTATCCATTCAAATCAGATGAGGAGATCGTTAGGGCCGGGATGAGCCATGGTGCATGGAGCGTATCTGAATCTAGCTGAGTCCAGGATAACACTGTAGGAGTTGGTTTTCCCCCATTATGAGATCCATAGATTATTATTGTGTCTCATTGAAAACATAGAGAATATTACACTGGATTTAATAGAGATTACACTCTCTCGTAGATATTAGTTATTCCAACGAGTGAAAAATGTATACTACAATAACAATATCTAACGTCAATAAAAATGTATACTATCAGTAATATGTTACTATCATATAATGTATACTATCAATATAAGTATAATCAATAATAATGTTACTATCAATAAAACTATCTAACGTACATATTGATGTATAGTCAAGACGAGGCCAGAAGGGGGCCGAGACCGAGGCATGACGAAGCCAGAACAATGTAGTTCTATGTTCATATTTCAGTAGTTCTATGTTCATATTTCGTAGTTCTGTGTCATTTTCAGTAGTTCTGTATTCATATTTCAGTATTTCTGTGTTCATATTTCAGTAGTTCTATGTTCATATTTCAGTAGTTCTAAGTTCAATTTCATAGTTTCTGTTTCATATTTCATATTTATATGTATATTTCAGTAGTTCTATGTTCATATATTTCGTAGTTCTATGTTCATATTTCAGTTAGTCTGTGTTCATATTTCAGTAGTTCTGTGTTCATATATCAGTTATTTCTGTGTTCATATTTCAGTAGTTCTGTGTTCATATTTCAGTATTTCTAGTATCTTTAGTAGTTTCTATGTTCATATTTCAGTAGTTCTATGTTCATATTTCAGTAGTTCTGTGTTCATATTTGAGTAGTTTCTGTGTTTCATATTTGAGTATTTCTATGTTCATATTTCAGTATTTCTATGTTCATATTTCAGTAGTTCTTGTTTATATTTCAGTAGTTTTATGTTCATATTTCAGTAGTTCTGTGTTCATTTTTCAGTATTTCTGGTTCGTATTTCAGTAGGTTATGTCATATATCAGTAGTTCTAGTTCATATTTCAGTATTTCTATGTTCATTTTTCAGTATTTCTATGTTCATATTTCAGTAGTTCCATGTTCATATTTCAGTAGTTCTGTGTTCATATTTCAGTAGTTCTGTGTTCATATTTAGAGTAGTTTCTGTGTTCATATTTCAGTATTCTATGTTACATATTCAGTAGTTTCTATGTTTATTTCAGTATCTGTGTTCATATTTGTTCAGTCTGTTATGTGTCATATTTTCAAGTAGTTTCTATGTTTCATATTTCAGTATTTCTATGTTCATATTTTACTGATATAATGGAGGAGTACAGGGGTAACTACTGATATAATGGGGGAGTACAGGGGTAACTACTGATATATAATGGAGGAGTACAGGGGTAACTACTGATATATAATGGAGGGGTACAGGGGTAACTACTGATATAATGGGGGAGTACAGGGGTAAATACTGATATAATGGAGGAGTACAGGGGTAACTACTGATTGTAATGGAGGCAGTACAGGGGTAACTACTGCAAGAGGTGAGGACAGACCTCTAAAGGGTAAGAGGTCTTTAGATAACAGACTTTCTATTGGATAATCTTCGCCTGGTACGTCAACTGCCCCGCCCTCAACCGCAAGGCTCTCCAGAGGGTAGTGAGGTCTGCCCAACGCATCACCGGGGGTCAAACGACCTGCCCTCCAGGACACCTACAGCACCCGATGTCACAGGAAGGCCATAAAGATCATCAAGGACAACAACCACCCGAGCCACTGCCTGTTCACCCCGCTATCATCCAGAAGGCGAGGTCAGTACAGTTGCATCAAAGCTGGGACCGAGAGACTGAAAAACAGCTTCTATCTCAAGGCCATCAGACTGTTAAACAGCCATCACTATCATCGAGAGGCTGCTGCCTACATACAGACTCAAATCATTAGCCACTTCAATGGATCTCTAGCCCTTAAAAAATAAAATATCCAATTGAATAATGTTTACATATCTTACATTACAAATATCATATGTACTGTATATACTGTATTTTATACCATCTACTGCATCTTGCCTATGCCGCTCGGCCATCGCTCATCCATATATTTATATGTACATATTCTTATTCATTCCTTTACACTTGTGTGTATAAGGTAGTTGTTGTGGAATTGTTGGATTATTTGGTTAGATATTACTGCACGGTCGGAACTAGAAGCACAAGCATTTTGCTACACTCGCATTAACGTCTGCTAACCATGTGTATGTGACGAATACAATTTGATTTGATGTGTGTGTGWGTGTGACGATATTACAATAGTACATTCACAATGACGGTGATGTTATTTCACGGAGAGTTAAATGTGATTACCTGATCTTTATCGCCCGTAAATCGACCCTCATCTCTCTGCTTAATATTAATATGCAACCACGTCAGCTAGGTAGAGATCCTTGTAGGTGCTGTGATGTGACAGAGATCCTTGTAGGTGCTGTGGTGTGACAGAGATCCTTGTAGGTGCTGTTGTGTGACATAGATCCTTGTAGGTGCTGTGGTGTGACAGAGATCATTGGAGGTGCTGTTGTGTGACAGAGATCCTTGTAGGTGCTGTGGTGTGACATAGATCCTTGTAGGTGCTGTGGTGTGACACAGATCCTTGTAGGTGCTGTGGTGTGACATAGATCCTTGTAGGTGCTGTGGTGTGACAGAGATCATTGGAGGTGCTGTGGTGTTGCAGAGATCGTTGGAGGGGCTGTGGTGTTGCAGAGATACTTGGAGGTAATGTGGTGTGGTAGATATCCTCGGTGGTGCTGCGGTGTGGCAGAGATCCTCAGAGATGCTGTGGTGTTGCAGAGATCGTTGGAGGGGCTGTGGTGTTGCAGAGATACTTGGAGGTAATGTGGTGTTAGATATCCTCGGTGGTGCTGTGGTTTGGCAAAGATCCTAGGAGGTGCTGTGGTGTGACTGTGGTATGACAGAGAGCATTGAAGGTGCTGTGGTGTGACAGAGATCCTTGGAGGTTATGTGGTGTGACAGAGAGCCTTGGAGGTGCTGTGGTGTGACTGTGGTGTGACAAAGATCCTAGGAGTGGACGTCCAAGTTATATACGGCCCATGGGCGTTGATACTTCTTAATTACCGAGACAATCAAGAGGGGAGCGCAGGGAGCTAATGGAGAAAATACTATCTGGCYAGGTTCATTTGGGGTTCATTGAATTACTTTGTGAATTAACCTGGTGTCGTAAATAATGGACAGGGTTGGTGTAATGAAGAAATTTTAACAAAAAAAAGCTTTTTTTCCGGCTAAGGTGGTTCGTCCAAAATGCCACACTATTAATTTAGGGTCATAATGGCCCTAGWCAAAAGTAGTGCACTATAAAGGGAATAGGGTGCCATTTGGRACAGATTGATGAATATATCTCCTGCAGGGCAATTAAATAAAAGTGTTGCCACAAATTAAAGGGCCCTTTGCATTCAGCGTCGAGAGGAGATTCTATGGGCAGTAAAACTAAGAATGAACCATGCAAGCCTGGCATGGAGAAAGGGGGAAGGACTCTTAAACACTATCTTCTGAGAGAGTGATAAAGCGAGAGAAAGAGGAAGAAAGGCCATGCGGAGGAAGTAGAGAAAGAGATGGAGAAGAAGACCAAAAGGAGAGACAGAGGAGGAGAGGATAGAAAGATAAGAGAGCTTGAAAGACAGGAGAAAGACAGAGAAAATAACATACAAACACATGGAGAATATATTTGACGAGAGAAAGGTTCATGGCTTAGATGAATCCCCCGCACACCAACAAATCAAATGTTATTGGTCACATACACATATTTAGCAGATGTTATTGGTCACATACACATATTTATCAGATGTTATTGGTCACATGCACATATTTAGCAGATGTTATTGGTCACATGCACATATTTAGCAGATGTTATTGGTCACATGCACATATTTAGCAGATGTTATTGGTCACATACTCATATTTAGCAGATGTTATTGGTCACATACACATATTTAGCAGATGTTATTGTGGGTATAGCTAAATGCTTGTGTTCCTAGCTCCAACAGTCCAGTAATATCTAAAAACTATTCACAACAATACACACAAGTCTAATATAATGTAATTAATAAATTAGATTGTGCAATGTCAAAGTCGCATTGACTAAAATACAGTAGTATAGAATACAGTTTATACATATGAGATGAGTAAAGCAATATGTTAACATTATTTAAACATTATTAAAGTGACCAGTGATTCCAAGTCTACTTATGTAGGGCAGCAGCCTCTGAGGTGCAGGGTTGCGTACCCCGGTGGTAGCCAGCTAGTGATGGCTATTTAACTAGCCTCTCAAAGCACTTCATGATGACAGAAGGAGTGCTACGGGGCGATAGTCATTTAATTCAGTTATCTTCGCTATATTGGGTACAGGAACAATGGTGGACATCTTGAAGCAAGTGGGGATAGCAGACTGGGATAGGGGAAGATTAAATATGTCTGTAAACACTCCAGCCAGCTGCTCTGCGCATGCTCTGAGGATGCGACTAGTGATGCCATCTGGGGCGGCAGCCTTGTAAGGGTTAACACGCTAAAATGTCTGCCTCGATTCGGCCATGGAGAAGGAGAGCCCATAGTCCTTGGTTGCCGGCCGCGTCAGTGGCACTGTGTTATCCTCAAAGCGGGCGAAGAAGGCGTTTAGCTTGTCTGGCTGCAAGACGTCGGTGTCCGCGACGTGGCTGGTTTTCCCTTTGTAGTCCGTGATTGTCTGTAGACCCTGCCATGTACGTCACGTGTCTGAGCCGTTGAATTGAGACTCCACTTTGTTTCTGTATTGATGTTTTGCTTGTTTGATTGCCTTACGGAGGGAATAACTACACAGTTTGTATTCGGCCATATTCCCAGTTGCCATCGTTTAATGTGGTGGTTCGTGCTATTCTTTTTATATTTTTACCTTTA
Organism: Salvelinus sp. IW2-2015; assembly: GCF_002910315.2. Classification (NCBI taxonomy): domain Eukaryota; kingdom Metazoa; phylum Chordata; class Actinopteri; order Salmoniformes; family Salmonidae; genus Salvelinus; species Salvelinus sp. IW2-2015. The sequence continues at coordinate 15,644 of NW_019943636.1, read as the reverse complement.
TTTAATTAGGCAAGTCAGTTTAGAACAAATTCTTATTTTCAATGACGGCCTAGGAACTGTGGGTTTGTTCAGGGGCAGAACACTGGGCATTGTTCAGGGGCAGAACGACAGATTTTTACCTTGTCAGCTCAGGGATTCGATCTTTCGGTTACTAGTCCAATGCTCTAACCACTWGGCTACCTGTCGCCCGATTACTACCATTATCTGTATGTTCTCACAATTACAYCATGAGTAGTTAATCATCTAACATAGCCCCCCACCTTTTTTCTTCACGGAGMGTTCTTTATTCCTGTCTGTGTGATGAACTGAGAACCCAGCTGGCTGTATGGACTGGGACAGTATATCCCGAGAGAGCCATGTTTCTGTGAAAAAGAGTATGTTACAATCCCTGATGTCTCTCTGTAAGGAGATCCTCGCTCGTCTACTTTATTATCCAGAGACTGAACATTAGCGAGTAATATACTCGGAAGCGGTGGATGGTGTGCCCGCCTCCTGAGTGGAAGTCCACTCCGAATACCTCTTCTCTGCCGGCGGTGTTTTGGAGCAGCCTCTGGAATAAGTTCAATTTCCCTGGGGGGTACGAACAAAGGATCCAATTCGGGAAAGCCGTATTCCTGGTCGTAATGCTGGTGAGTTTCCGTGGCTTTGATATCCAAAAGTTATTTCCGGCTGTACAGTTGAAGTCGGAAGTTTACAAACACTTAGGTTTTTCAACCACTTCACAAATTTCTTGTTAACAAACTATAGTTTTGGCAAGTCGGTTAGGACATCTACTTTGTTCATGACACAAGTCATTTTTCCAACAATTGTTTACAGACATATTATTTCACATATAATTCCCTGTATCACAATTCCCGTGGGTCAGAAGTTTACTTACACTAAGTTGACTGTGCCTATAACCTCTCTAGGGGGTGTGGGACGCTACCGTCCCACCTGGCCAACATCCAGTGAAATTGCAGCGCACCAACTTCAAAAACAGAAATACTCATTATAAAAATTAAGAAAACATACAAGTGTTAAACYTCGGTTTAAAGATTAACTTCTTGTTAATCCAACCACAGTGTCAGATTTCAAAAAGGCTTTACGGCGATAGCATACCATGCGATTATCTGAGAACAGTGCCCAGCAGACAAATCATTACAAACAGTTACCAGCCAAGTAGAGGAGTTACACAAGTCAGAAAAAGTGATACAATTAATCACTTACCTTTAATGATCTTCATATTGTTGCACTCACAAGACTCCCATTTACTCAATAAATGTTTATTTTGTTCAATAAAGTCCCTCTTAATATCCGAAAACCTCAGTTTTGTTCGTGCGTTTTGTTCAGTAATCCACAGGCTCAAATGCGATCACAACAGGCAGAAGAAAAATCCGAGAAGTATCCGTAAAGTTCGTAGAAACATGTCAAATGATGTTTATAATCTATCCTCAGGTTGTTTTTAGTCATAATAATCAATATTATTTCAACAGGACAATAACGTTGTCAATATAAAAGGTAAACAAGAATGGCGTGCTCTCGGTTGTGCCCATGAAAAACCTCTGGGACTCATTCAAAGTGGTTTTTCAGAATACAAGCCTGAAACAGTTTCTAAAGACTGTTGACATCTTGAGGAAGCCATAGGAAGTGCAATTTGAGTCCTAAGTCAATGGAATCCGTATAGGCAGTCAAATGGAAAACTACAAACATAAAAAAGTCCCACTTCCTGGATGGTTTGTCCTCTGGGTTTTGCCTGCCAAATCAGTTATGTTATACTCACAGACATTATTTTAACAGTTTTAGAAACTTTAGAGTGTTTTCTATCCAATACTRCCATGGATATGCACATCCTAGCTTCTGAATAACAGGCAGTTTACATTGGGCACCTCATTCATCCAAAATTCAAAATACTGCCCACTACCCAAGAGAGGGTAAACTTCTGATCCACTGGGAATGTGATGAAAGAAATAACAACTGAAATAAATAATTCTCTCTACTATTATTCTGACATTTCACATTCTTAAAAATAAAGTGGTGATYCTAACTGACCCAAGACAGGGAATTGTTACGAGTGTTAAATGTCAGGAATTGTGAAAACTCTTTGAAAAACTTTAAATGTATTTGGCTAAAGTGTATGTAAACTTCCGACTTCAACTGTATCAAAATAACACACTAAAAATGCTGGGCTAGTAATGTAAGAAATAATACACAAAAAAACGAAATACTGCAAAGTTGCTTAGGAGCCAGAAGCAGATATATCTGTCCGCGCCATCTTACCATCATCCATTTTGGAATRTCTGCGTCTCAAATGGTACCCTATACTATATAATAGTGCAATACTTTTGACCATGGCTGGGTTTTGGGACACACTCCATTCCACACAGTCACCCTTCAGCTTGTCTCTCAGACCCATTCGTCTTGCCTGACAATAGAACACTGATTTGCATAGCAAAAACACTTTCCCATAATATTATGCACCTCTGTAGTCCTCACAACAGATTAGGAAATATTGGAAAATATTGACAAAACCCGACCCAGGGCATCCGTCCAACTGGGATATTGCATGCATGCATTCTCTTTCTCTCTCTCTCTCTCTCTCTCTCTCTCTCTCTCTCTCTTCTCTCTTCTCTCTCCTCTCCTGCCTCTCTCTCTCTCTCTCCTCTCTCTCTCTCTCTCTCTCTCTTCACTCCTCTCTCTCTCTCTCTCTCTCTCTCTCTCTCTCTCTCTCTCTCTCTCTCTCTCTCTCTCTCTCTCTCTCTCTCTCTCTCTTCTCTCTCTCTCTCTCTCTCTCTCTCTCTCTCTCTCTCTCTCTGTCTTCTCTCTTCCTCCCATTATTTATTTCTCTCTTTTATATCAGATTTCACCGTGGCTTATGAGGGGAGTAGGTTGAGGATGATAGGTTGCGTGGATGCTATTCAATTCAACGCTGGTTGTGTTTGAATGTGAGTCTGTGTCTGTTTTTGTTTGCGTGGTGTGTGTGTGTGTGTGTGTGTGTGTGTGTGTGTGTGTGTGTGTGTGTGTGTGTGTGTGTGTGTGTGTGAGGTGTGTTGTGTTGCGTGGCAGGTGTGTGTGTGCGTTGCAGGTGTGTGTGTGTCCGTCCAATGAAAAAGGGTTTAATTAAGATAATCATCTGGGTGGCGTTCCACAAGGCTCTGTCCTAGGCCGATGCAGATTAGGTCTGGTCCGTGTGATCCCCCTGCGATCAATCACTCGGCTTATGGGCGAAGCGGCTGATTACGGTGATAACTAAACTTCATGAACGAATAAAGGTGGATAGGGAGAGAGAAAGGGATTAGGAGAGAGATAGAGAGAGAGAATAGAGGGAGAGAAATAGAGAGAGAGGGAGAGAATAGAGAGAGATGGAGAGAATAGAGAGAAAGAGGGAGAGAGAGAGAAGAGATATTAGGAGGGAGAGAGAAAGAAAAGAGGGAAAGAGAAAGAGAGAGAGAGAGCGAGAGAAAGAGAGAGAGAGAGAGGGGGGTGAGAATCAGAAGAGCGAGAGAGGGAGAGAGAGAGAGAGAGAAGAGAGAGAGAGAGAGAGAGAAGAAAGAGAGAGAGAGGAAGAGAGAGAGAGAGAGAGAGAGGAGAGAGAGAAGAGGAGAGAGAGAGAGAGAGAGAGAGAGAGAGAGAGAGAGAAGGAGAGAGAGAGAGAGAGAGAGAGGGAGAGGAATGAGAGAGGAGCGAGGAGAGAGAGACAGAGAGAGCGAGAGAGAGAGGGCGAATCAGAAGAGAGAGAGAGAGAGATAAGGGTAGAGAGAGAGAGGGAGAGAGGGCAGAATCAGAAGAGGAGAGAGATAGAGACGGAAGGCAGAATCAGAAGAGAGAGAGAGAGGGAGAGAGAGAGGGGAAGTCAGAATCAGAAGACGAGCGGAGGAGAGGGAGAGAGAGGGAGAGAGAGGGGAAGGCAGAATCAAAAAGAGAGAGAGAGAGGGAGAGAGAGGGGAAGGCAGGAATCAGAAGAGAGAGAGAGGGAGAGAGAGGGGAAGGCAGAATCAGAAGAGAGAGAGGAGGGAGAGAAGAGGGGAAGGCAGAATCAGAGAGAAGAGAGAGAATAGGGAAGGAAGGGAGATAAGACACTACTCACACTAGCTAGTGATGAGTAGATACTATGGGAAAGACTAAGAGAGGTCTATAAATCAAGAGCCAGTAGTAGAGACATGTCTAGAATCTATGTCACCAGTCTAGCGTCTAGAGTATAACAAAGCAGATAATATGAGACTCATTCAAGACTTAATATAAACATTAAAGTAGCCCAAAGTGAGATTTATATTATGGATAAATCATCAGTATTCATGTTCAGAACCATAATGGGACCTTGTCAGCAGTACTCATGTCAATCTGGTTTAGGAAAGGGCTTAATTAGGACCACTAACGCGGAACACAATGTCCCTCTCAATGCCCCTGACAATTAACAGAGTCCCTCTCAATGCCCCTGACAATTAACAGAGTCCCTCTCAATGCCCCTTGACAATTAACAGAGTCCATCTCAATGCCCCCTGGCAAATTAACGAGAGTCCCTATCAATGCCCTGCAATTAACAGATTTCCCTCTCAATGCCCCCGCCAATTAACATAGTCCCTCTCATTGCCCCCGCCAATTAAACAGAGTCCCTCTCAATGCAACAGCCAATTAACAGAGATTCCCTCTCATTGCCCCTTGCCAATTAAACAGAGACCCTCTCAATGCCCCTGCAATTAACCAAGAGTCCCTCTCATTGCCCCTTGCCAATTAACAGAGTCCCTCTCATTGCCCTTGCCAAATTAACAGAGTTTCCCTCTCAATGCCCCGCCAATTAACATAGTCCCTCTCATTGCCCCCGCCAATTAACAGAGTCCCTCAATGCAACAGCCAATTAACAGAGAGCCCCTCTCAATGCCCCTGCCAATTAACAAAGAGTCCCTTCTCATTGCCCCTGACAATTAACAAGAGTCCCTCTCAATTCCCTGCCAATTAACAAAGAGTCCTCTCATTGCCCCTGACAATTAACTTTTACTTGGTACTCATCCCGGATCTGGGAGCACCCCCCACAGTAAAAAAGCTGACTAGCTAACCTAGCATAGCGTCACAAGTTAATACAAAGCATTCAAATTTCATTAAATCACAAGTCCAAGCAACCAGATGAAAGATACGATCTTGTGAATCCAGCCATCATTTCTGATTTTTTTAAATGTTTTACAGGGAGACACAATATGTAAATCTATTAGCTAACCACGTTAGCAAAAGACACCACTTTTTTTTACTCCACCATTTTTTTACTCCATCAGTAGCTATCACTAATTCGACTTATAAGATATATAGCCACTAACCAAGAAACAACTTCATAAGATGACAGTCTGATAACATATTTATGGTATAGCATATGTTTTTTTTGAAAAATGTGCATATTTCAGGTATAAATCACAGTTCTACATTGCAGCTGCAATCTGAAATAGCGTTGGAAGCAGCCGGAATAATTACAGAGACCGACGTCAATTACCAAAATACTCATCCTAAAACATTTCTGAAAAATACACAGCCTACAGCAATTGAAAGACACAGATCTTGTGAATCCAGACAATATTTCAGATTTCTAAGTGTTTTACAGCGAAAAAACAATATATCGTTATATTAGCATACCACATTAGCTAACATCACCCCCGCATTGAATCAAGGCAAAAGGGGCGAAAACGTTATCGCCACCAAAAATATATTAATTTTTTCACTAACCTTCTCATATTCTTCAGATGACAGTCCTGTAACATCATATTACACAATGCATTTAGAGTTTGTTCGAAAATGTGCATATTTAGCATCACAAATCGTGGTTATGCAATGTAATCTGTCAAAAAATGGCATGCATTCTGGCCAGCGCCATCTTGGAAAGGCACCTATTTTACGATTATTTATCGATTAGATTGACTAAAAAAATACAGGTTTGGGACAAGCTAATGAAAGATGCATTGGTTATTAATGCAACCGCTGATTTAGATTTTTAAAATTAACGTTACAAGACATACATTGTGAGTTACAGCCAGACTAGTTCCGCAAAAAATGGCCGACAACTGCGTTTACATTTTTCCACATAAATACGKAATAAAATCATAAATAACTCTTACTTTTGGACGAGCTTCCATCAGTATCTTGGGCAATGTGTCCTTTGTCCAAAAGAATCGTTGCTTTGTTGTAAAACGACCTCTTCAACTTCGGAACTAGCAGCTAACGATAGCTACACGGCACACACATGTCCAACTCCTCAAACGCAATACTAAGGAAATTCCGAAAATTAGCAATATACTCGCATAAACTGATATAAATCGGTTTCAAATAACTTYGTTATGATGTTTCTAACACCTATATCGAATTAAATCACAGACGGATATATCTTTGATCAATAACGAGAGCTGTTGAGCATGCCATTCTGATATCCTCCCTTGCGTCCTGGCGAGCGTCCAAAAGAAGGGACATCTCACTCCATTGCGTTTTATAAACTCTGACAAACACAAAGAGACGCCATTCCACTTCTCATTGGTTACTGACATCCAGGGGAAGGCGGGTGCAGTTCATTTCGATCCATAGGGCATACACAGAGCTTAAAACTGATCCGAGATCAGAGACTATTTTTCAGAGCTTCGCATGTCCTGTCATGATTTTAGCTGCAGAAAGAGTTCTGGTTCACCCACAGACATAATTCAAACAGTTTTAGAAACTAGAGATTGTTTTCTATCCAATAGTAATAATAATATGCATATTGTACGAGCAAGAATTGAGTACGAGGCAGTTTAATTTGGAAATGTAAAAAAATAAATAATGCTAACAGCTCCCCCTATTGACAAAAGTTAACAGAGTCCCTCTCAATTCCCCTGCCAATTAACAGAGAGGCCCTCTCAATTCCCCTGCCAATTAACAGAGAGGCCCTATCAATTCCCCTGCCAATTAACAGAGAGGCCCTCTCAATGCCCCTGCCAATTAACAGAGAGTCCCTCTCAATGCCCCTGCCAATTAACAGAGAGCTGAAATGGCTACGTCCCAAACGACACCTTACTCCATTAGGCCGTTCAAAAATAGTGTACTAATAAGGGAATAGGRTGCCATTTTGGGACGCAGACACGGTGTGAAGAAAATGGGCCTCTTTAGCACGTAGACAGAGATCTCTCCGGGCCCCTAGTAATATGGTTTCTGATGTCTGTTTTTTGTGTTTTTTAAACAAAGGTAATGTGCCCTGCTCTGTAATGACATGCACTAAAAAGTATGTGGACACCTGCTCATTGAACATCCAAAATCATGGGCATCAATATGGAGTTGGTCCCCCCTTTTCTGCTACAACAGCCTCCACTCTTCTGGGAAGGCTTTCCACTGGATGTTGGAACATTGTTGCGGGGACTTGCTTYCATTCAGCCACAAGAGTATTAGTGAGATCGGGCACTGATGATGGGCGATTAGTCGTGGCTCGCAGTCAGCGTTCCAATTCATCTCGAAGGTGTTCGATGGGGTTAAGGTCGGGGCTCTGTGCAGGACAGTCAAGTTCCTCCGCACCGATCTTGACAATCCATTTCTGTATGGACCTTGCTTTGTGCACGGTGGCATTGTCATGCTGAAACAGGAAAGGGCCTTCCCCAAACTGTTGMYACAAAGTTGGAAGTTAAGAACTAAGGGGGCTGAACCATGAAGAACATTATTCCTCTTCCACCAAACTTTACAGTTGGCACTATGCATTGGGGCAGGTAGCATTCTCCTGGGATACGTCAAACYCAGATTTGTCTGTCAGACTGCCAGATGGTGAAGCGTGATTCATCACTCCAGAGAACGTGATTCTGCTGCTCCAGAGTCCAATGGTAGAGATCTTTATACCACTCCAGCCGACGCTTGGCATTGCGCACGGTGATCTTAGGCTTGTGTGCGGCTGATCGGTCATGGAAACCCATTTCGTGAAGCTCCCGATGAACAGTTCTTGTGCTGATGTGGCTTTCAGAGACAGTTAGAATTTTTTTACGACCTAAACGCTTCTGCTCTTGGCGGTCCCGTTCCTCTTTGCGGATGAGCCGTTGATGCTTCTAGATGTTCACACTTCACAATAACAGCACTTAAAGTTGACCGGGCCAGCTCTAGCAGGACTTGTTGGAAAGGTGGCATCCTATAACTGTGCCACGTTGAAAGTCTCTGAGATCTTCAGTAAGGGCCATTCTACTGCCAATGTTTGTCTATGGAGATTGCATGGCTGTGTGCTCATTTTTATACACCTGTCAGCAACGGATGTAGCTGAAATAGCCAAACCTACTAATGTGTATTTAATATTTTAAAGAGAGGGGGGGACGTGGGTTTTGGCCGGCCTCACAGTCTCCAGCTTCTCGCTCTCAAGGAGTGAGTTTTTGTAGGGACGGTCTCTCTCTGTCATCAACCGTTACTTTCCCTCCTGTCCTCCCCCCCTTTCTCCCTTCATAACCCTTCTGGCAACCCTTCCCTCTCTTTCTCTCCATCCTTATCTTTCCATCTCTCTCTCCCTCCATCCATCCCTCTCCCTCCATCTCTCTTTCTCTCCTTCCATCACTCTCTCTCTCTCTCCATCCTTGTCTCTCTACATCTCTCTTCCCCTCCTTCCATCACTCTCTCTCTCCATCCTTGTCTCTCTACATCTCTCTTTCCCTCCTTCCATCACTCTCTCTCTCTCTCCATCCTAGTCTCTCTACATCTCCCCCTCTCGGCATCCCTCCTATAACTTCCTGGTCATTGTCTGATGGGCTGTTTGTCAGAAAGCCAGTTCTAATGTCTCCAGTGTAATGTACCTTGTCAACTGCCATAAACCCATATATCTATCACCCAGCTGCCTCCCCTTAAAAACTTTCATTATCAAAATGATTAAAAATGATCTTTAATTTGGGGGACAACCAAGACGATAGCTGGGTGTAGGATAGACAGAGGTCAATGATAAATACCTAGCTAAGTCTGGCTTTTACATATGCAACATGTACACCATTCAGTAATGTTACTAGACAGAGTGGATATTTGGGAGCGATTCCGTTGCCGTGAAAACGTTAATACCCCAGATGTTTGTTTTAAGTACACAACACACTTTACTACACATTTAACACTTTACTACACATTTACTACACAATGGTGTACCATGCTGTACCTTCTGTACCATGTTGTATCATGCTGTACCTTCTGTACCATGTTGTATCATGTTGTACCATTATGTTCCATGTTGTACCATTCGGGTACCATTCTGGTACCATACTGTACCATGCTGTACCTTCTGTACCATGCTGTACCATGCTGTACCTTCTGTACCATGCTGTACCTTCTGTACCATGTTGTATCATGCTGTACCTTCTGTACCATGTTGTATCATGTTGTACCATTATGTTCCATGTTGTACCATTCGGGTACCATTCTGGTACCATACTGTACCATGCTGTACCATTCTGGTACCATTCTGTACCACGCTGTCTCATTCTGGTACCATTCTGTACCACGCTGTCTCATTCTGGTACCATTCTGTACCACGCTGTATCATTCTGGTACCATTCTGTACCACGCTGTCTCATTCTGGTACCATTCTGTACCACGCTGTATCATTCTGTACCATGTTGTTGATGTTCCATTAATGGTTGTATAGTATACCCACCTACCTCATCTGGATAAAAAGTGAATATCATTGTTATATATATATATATATACCATTGTTGTAAGAACTTTGGTTTTACCTCTTTCATCTGGCAAGATATGCTACCTAACCACTTTACTTTAGTAAGTCAGACACACTGACATCACAACACAGTGGTTCCTCCGCGCAGCTTGCACGTTGCCGCAGAATTCTACGGCCACGTTATTTAAGTGTGAACAACTGGTACCGTTAATGCTAGTTAGTGCTAGTTTGACCACCAGAGGGCATCTTTGAGAAGCATTTGATCACATTCTCTAGTACAGCCATTATTGAAGGTTAACGGGATGTTATGGTTCAATTCCCTGACGGCGAGGAAAGAATAAGAATTTGTTCTTAACTGTTAGTTCATAGTTGTGATGTCTTGACTATTATTCTTCAATGTAGAAATGAGTGAAAATAAAGAAAATCTCTGTCCAAACTTTTGACTTGAATTTGCTTAATTAATTTCATTAATATGATGGTGTTTCTATTCCAAGAATAACACTCTGGGTTTCTGTTAGGATGGAGCGGAAAATATGGCGCTGTACAACGTGACGGGTTGGGAGTGAGCTGCTGTACCCTGCTATTTAGCTAAATAATCCCTGTGTTCCACGGGCAGGGCACGCGGGAGACCGTGGTTCAATTCCCCAACGGGGAGGAAGGAGTAGGCTTTACTTTTAAATAAGAATTTGTTCTTAATAAATGATTCCATATGTGTCATTTCCTTTTGCTTCTAACTTCAATATGCTCTTTAAATAAATAAAACATTTTAATTAACAGCACATTACTCACACAAGTGAGACTCATGTCGCCTATGGTAGTTCTACAGTATATCGAAAAATATTATATGACTCTCCGCCAATAATTGCGTATAGAGGATTGGAGGATTTTTCTGTAATTCAATTATATGTATTGCCATAGTAGTTYGTTATGGATCCATAACTAAAAAAACATTGGCATTTTGAAAGAGTAGTTTAATCCTTATTTTATTATTTTATTAACGAAAGGATAAAGATGCCATGATTAGTTACATTGTTTTAGTTTAAACGTGCAGACNTGCTTCTAACTTCAATATGCTCTTTAAATAAATAAAACATTTTAATTAACAGCACATTACTCACACAAGTGAGACTCATGTCGCCTATGGTAGTTCTACAGTATATCGAAAAATATTATATGACTCTCCGCCAATAATTGCGTATAGAGGATTGGAGGATTTTTCTGTAATTCAATTATATGTATTGCCATAGTAGTTYGTTATGGATCCATAACTAAAAAAACATTGGCATTTTGAAAGAGTAGTTTAATCCTTATTTTATTATTTTATTAACGAAAGGATAAAGATGCCATGATTAGTTACATTGTTTTAGTTTAAACGTGCAGACKGGCACTAAGAACAGAACAGCRGGAACGTTTCACTAGTCAGCGCCATTATTAGTGCAATGCCCCTTACATATTTTGGAGATAATTTAACTTTCAAATAACGTAAAAAGACAGAGAAAAAGTCATTATTGAACATAAAATTGTTACTGATTTGTTAATTTAGCCAGTTTGTTATTTAGAATTATTTATTACTGTTTTAGAAAAAACAAAAACCTACAGTCATGTCATGGGTCTCCCAGTCAAGGCCACCACGAACATTGAACCAGCATCTGTAGCAACACGGCTTACACGGCTATGCAGTGTCTTAGACCGTTGGAGTACTCAGGCAYTGTGCACTGCTATGCAGTGTCTTAGACCGTTGGGCTACTCAGGAGCTGTGCACTGCTATGCAGTGTCTTAGACCGTTGGGCTACTCAGGCACTGTACAACATGACCGGTCGGGAGTGGCCTACAGTACTACAGTAAAATAATCCTAACAAAATAAAACAATAAAAGCCTCAGTGTAACAACAGTTTTAGTAAGTAATACTGAAGTCGTACACAATTATCAGTTTCTATTTAGGTTTACGCCACCCATTCATTGTCAGTTAGAGACACAGTAGGAGACCCAAAATCATAATCAGTGCTCTACCTCCCCCTTGTGGTGGTCTGGAGCAATGAAGAGGTGACGCAGGGTACCGTAATAAACCACAAATGACCTCTATGTACCGCGGCGTAAACTCGCAACTTTTAAAGGAGAAACCACTGTACCACACGATAGAGTCATTAATACGTCATACAGACTGGCATCACAATACCACACAATACAGTCATTAATACGTCATACAGCCTGGCATCACAATACCACACGATACAGTCATTAATACGTCATACAGCCTGGCATCACCATACCACACAATACAGTAATAAACATAGACACATAATTACTCCCTTCCTCCATCCCAATAAACATAGACACATAATTACTCCCTTCCTCCATCCCTCTCGTACCATTATATTAGATTAGTTGGATACACAACATGACATGTAATTAAATACAAGAGAGAAGCAGTGATGTTATCCTTTAAATTACAGCCAGGTTGATATCCGACATTAGAAAAAACACATCTGATATAATGAAGCTAATAAAAACAACTAATACTGAAATAGTGTTTCCCTAAAAGCATCGCCTCGCTTCTGACGACATTGCCCCTGCGTCCAGGGTAACCTATGCACCGTTGGTCGCTAAATAACGGAATGTTGATTTAATCACCTAAGTCGTGTTGGCGATCTGAGGTGGGAGGACCAAGCTACGGTCTCTGCCAAAGGAGACAACCTTGGTGTCAGCCATCCCTTTCACTCTCTCAATCTTTTGGTCTCTTTCTCTCCCTCTCTCCCACACTCTCTCGCTCTCTCTCTCTTTCTCTCCCTCTCTCCCACCGAATACACAGGCGATCTAAAGACCAGCCTTGATTCATTTTCCAAGGTGAGAGGAGAGAGAGAGAGAAAGAGAGAGAGAGAGAGAGAGAGAGAGAGAGAGAGAGAGAGCAGCAGGAGGTATTGTGGAGGAGAAGAGGGTGAAATGCAGAGCAGCCTAATATGGCAGGACAAGCCTTAATTAGAACTATTACGGGGTTGTCGCTAGGTGACACAGAGGGTCAGGGGTCAGCCCCGTCGCCACGGAAACAGACGTCTGATTAATGAAAGCTCAGAAGTGATGACTGCTCAAGTTTAAAACTGAGAGGTGGAGGGAGTTGTGAGGGGTGGGAGGGGTTGAGGGAGGTTGGAGGGAGGTGGGAGGTGTGGAAGGGAGGTGGGTGGTTGTGGAAGGGAGGTGGAGGGAGGGGGAAGGTGGAAGGGGGTGACAAAGAAAGAGGCTGAGGTGCTAGGCGAAAACAAATCACAACTTTGAGACGGCCCTGGAGAATTTATAGCAGGGATAAATGGATGAGAGAGAGAGAGAGAGAGAGAGAGAGAGAGAGAGAGAGAGAAGAGAGAGACAGACAGAGAGAGAGAGAGACAGAGAGAGAGAGAGACAGAGAGAAGAGAGACAGAGAGAGGGAGAGAGAGAGAGAGAAAGGGAGACAGAGAGAGAGAGAGAGACAGAGACAGAGAGACAGAGAGAGGGAGAGTGAAAGTAGAGGCTTTTTGAGGTAACGGATTGAAGAGAAGGATGGAAGATGGAGAGAGTGTTGTTTACTTTCATCGGCGGGGAGGGGTGGGAGGGAGGGGAGTGTGGGGGAGGGGAGGTGTGGGAGGGGAGGGGCGTGGAGCGATGGACAACGGGGATGTTATGTACTGAAAACCACTGAATACAGCTTACACCACTTAGGGGCAACACACTGTCTGTGTGTCAAATGGCACCCTATTCTTCACAGGGTCCTGGCCAAAAGTAGTGCACTACAGAGGGAATTGGGAATATGCTAATGAAGGCCTATAACCACTGGAAGTCAGACAGGAGAATATGCTAATGAAGTGCCTATAACCACTGGAGGCAGACAGGGGAATATGCCTAATTGAAGTGCCTATAACCACTGGAAGTCAAACAGGGAATATTTGCTAATGAGTGTCTATAACCACTGGGAGGCAGACAGGGGAATATGCTAATGAAGTGCCTATAACCACTGGAAGTCAGACAGGGGAATATGCTAATGAAGTGTCATAACCACTGGAGGCAGACAGGGGAATATGCTAATGAAGTGCCTATAACCACTGGGAGCAGACATGGGAATATGCTAATGAAGTGCCTATAACCACTGGGAGGCAACAGGGGAATATGCTAATGAAGTGTCTATAACCACTGGAGGCAGACAGGGGAATATGCTAATTGAAGTGCCTAAACCACTGGGAGGCAGACAGGGGAATATGCTAATGAAGTGTCTATAACCACTGGGAGGCAGACAGGGGAATATGCTAATGAAGTGACTACAACCACTGGGGGCAGTCAGGGAGGTCAGGGGAATATGCTTAATGAAGTGCCTATAACCACTGGAAGTCAAACAGGGGAATATGCTAATGAAGTGTCTATAACCACTGGGAGGCAGACAGGGGAATATGCTAATGAAGTGCCTATAACCACTGGAAGTCAGACAGGGGAATATGCTAATGAAGTGTTCTATAACCACTGGGAGGCAGACAGGGAATATGCTAATGAAGTGCCTATAAACCACTGGCGAGGCAGACATGGAATATGCTAATGAATGCCTATAACCACGGGGGCAGGACAATGGGAATATGCTAATGAATGGCCTTTTAACCACTGGGAGGCAGACAGGGGAATATGCTAATGAAGTGCCTATAACCACTGGGGGCAGACAGGGGAATATGCTAATGAGTGTCTATAACCACTGGAGGCAGAGCAGGGTAATATGCTATGAGGTGCCTATAACCACTGGGAGGCAGACAGGGTAATATGCTAATGAGGTGCTTTAACCACATAATCAAACATAAGATCATTTCCACTCATGCTGATGTGATGTTGTCAGTCAGTTGTCTGCATAGTACTGGGTAATTGATCTGATGTGATGTTGTCAGGCAGTCTGCATGATACTGGGTTGATTGATCTGATGTGATGTTGTCTCTGGCATTGATACTGGGTGTCTTGATTGATCTTGATTGTGTTGTCAGCAGTCTGCATGATACTGTTGGGGTTGATTGATCTGATGTGATGTTGTCAGTCTGTGCTGCCATAATACTGGGGTTGATTGATCTGCTGTTGATGTTGTCAGTCGTCTGCATAGTACTGGGGTTGATTGATCTGATGTGATGTTGTCCAGGCATCGTCTGCATTGATACTGGGTGATTGATCTGATGTGATGTTGTCAGTCTGTCTGCATAATACTGGGGTTGATTATGTTGATGTTGCTCAGGCAGTCTGCTTGATACTGGGGTGGATTGATCTGATTGTGATTAGTCAGCTCTGCATGATACTGGCGGGTTGATTGATCTGAATGTGATGGTTTGTAGTCTCGCATCTGGTACTGGTGATTGATCTGCATGTGATGTTTGTCAGTTCGTCTGGCATGGATACTTGGGATGATGATCTGATGTGATTGTATCAGGCCAATCTGCATGGGCGCCTACTGCGGGTTTGGATTGAGCTCGATTGATGTTGTCCACTTGTCTCTGCATTATATGTGTGGTGGACTTGATGTGAATTCGTTGTCAGTCAAGTCTGCATAAATACTGGGCGTTGAATTGATGTGATGTTGTCAGGAGGTCTGCATGATTACTGGCTGTTGATTGATGTTGATGTTGTCAGAGGGGCAGGTCTGCATGATACTGGGGTTGGGAGTATGCCTCTGAATGTGATAAATGATGTTCTATATATGTCGGTTTCAGTCTGCATGATACTGGGCGTTGATTGAGTTGATTGATGTAGTCAGTCTGCCATGATACTGGGGTTGATGTTGATCTGATGTGATGTTGTTCAGGCATCTTGGCATGATACTGCGTTTGAGAGGACGAAAGAATGAGCATAACAGAAACAGAAACAAGGTCAAAGAAAGAACAAGAGCAAAAAAAAGAAAGAGTGATCTGATGTTGATTTGGTTCATCTGATGATACTGGGCTTGAAATGATTGATCTGATGTGATGTTGTCAGTCAGTCTGCATAATGACTGGGGTGATTGATGTGATGTTGTCAGGCACGTCTGCATATACTGGGTTGTATGGATCTGATGTGA